>NW_024608645.1:52500-72141 GCF_018296145.1 Oncorhynchus tshawytscha | reverse complement strand
AGGCAGAAGTTTGCATCCTGTAGCTCCAACTCCAAAAAGTTCTGGGACACTGTGAAAAATCCATGATTATTGAAAACTTCAATAAGCATTTCTCAGCGGCTGGCCATGCCTTCCGCCTGGCTACTCCAACCTCGGCCAACAGCTCTGCCCCCCCGGCAGCTCCTTGCCCAAGCCTCTCCAGGTTCTCCTTTACCCAAATCCAGATAGCAGATGTTCTGAAAGAGCTGCAAAACCTGGACCCGTACAAATCAGCTGGGCTTGACAATCTGGACCCCTATTTCTGAAACTTTCCGCCGCCATTGTCGCAACCCCTATTACCAGCCTGTTCAACCTCTCTTTCATATCGTCTGAGATCCCCAAGGATTGGAAAGCTGCCGCAGTCATCCCCCTCTTCAAAGGGGGAGACACCCTGGACCCAAACTGTTACAGACCTATATCCATCCTGCCCTGCCTATCTAAGGTCTTCGAAAGCCAAGTCAACAAACAGGTCACTGACCATCTCGAATCCCACCGTACCTTCTCCGCTGTGCAATCTGGTTTCCGAGCCGGTCACGGGTGCACCTCAGCAACACTCAAGGTACTAAACGATATCATAACCGCCATCGATAAAAGACAGTACTGTGCAGCCGTCTTCATTGACCTTGCCAAGGCTTTCGACTCTGTCAATCACCATATTCTTATCGGCAGACTCAGTAGCCTCGGTTTTTCGGATGACTGCCTTGCCTGGTTCACCAATTACTTTGCAGACAGAGTTCAGTGTGTCAAATCGGAGGGCATGCTGTCCGGTCCTCTGGCAGTCTCTATGGGGTGCCACAGGGTTCAATTCTCGGGCCGACTCTTTTCTCTGTATATATCAATGATGTTGCTCTTGCTGCGGGCGATTCCCTGATCCACCTCTATGCAGACGACACCATTCTATATACTTTCGGCCCGTCATTGGACACTGTGCTATCTAACCTCCAAACAAGCTTCAATGCCATACAACACTCCTTCCGTGGCCTCCAACTGCTCTTAAACGCTAGTAAAACCAAATGCATGCTTTTCAACCGATCGCTGCCTGCACCCGCATGCCCGACTAGCATCACCACCCTGGATGGTTCCGACCTTGAATATGTGGACACCTATAAGTACCTAGGTGTCTGGCTAGACTGCAAACTCTCCTTCCAGACTCATATCAAACATCTCCAATCGAAAATCAAATCAAGAGTCGGCTTTCTATTCCGCAACACAGCCTCCTTCACTCACGCCGCCAAGCTTACCCTAATAAAACTGACTATCCTTCCGATCCTCGACTTCGGCGATGTCATCTACAAAATGGCTTCCAACACTCTACTCAGCAAACTGGATGCAGTCTATCACAGTGCCATCCGTTTTGTCACTAAAGCACCTTATACCACCCACCACTGCGACCTGTATCCTCTAGTCGGCTGGCCCTCGTTACATATTCGTTGCCAGACCCACTGGCTCCAGGTCATCTACAAGTCCATGCTAGGTAAAGCTCCGCCTTATCTCAGTTCACTGGTCACGATGGCAACACCCATCCGTAGCACGCGCTCCAGCAGGTGTATCTCACTGATCATCCCTAAAGCCAACACCTCATTTGGCCGCCTTTCGTTCCAGTACTCTGCTGCCTGTGACTGGAACGAATTGCAAAAATCGCTGAAGTTGGAGACTTTTATCTCCCTCACCAACTTCAAACATCAGCTATCTGAGCAGCTAACCGATCGCTGCTGCTGTACATAGTCTATTGGTAAATAGCCCACCCATTTTCACCTACCTCATCCCCATACTGTTTTTATTTATTTACTTGCTCTTTTGCACACCAATATCTCTACCTGTACATGACCATCTGATCATTTATCACTCCAGTGTTAATCTGCAAAATTGTAATTATTCGCCTACCTCCTCATGCCTTTTGCACACATTGTATATAGACTCCCCCTTTGTTTTCTACTGTGTTATTGACTTGTTAATTGTTTATTCCATGTGTAACTCTGTGTTGTCTGCTCACACTGCTATGCTTTATCTTGGCCAGGTCGCAGTTGCAAATGAGAACTTGTTCTCAACTGGCCTACCTGGTTAAATAAAGGTGAAATAAAAAAAATAAAAATAAATAAAAATGACAACACAACTACATAACACCATTAAATACAGTTGGAATGTAGTTAGAACTCAAAGTGTTTCCGTCAAACAGAAAAACAACAATAAATCTGGATCAACACATTTAGATTTCTAGATGCTGCACTTTGCTGTTTCATTACCCAGACAGCTGTTTAAGGTCATACCAAGGCAGAGTGTAGTATCAGTACTTAGGGGTCATAGGTCATACCAAGGCAGAGTGTAGTATCAGTACTTAGGGGTCATAGGTCATACCAAGGCAGAGTGTAGTATCAGTACTTAGGGGTCATAGGTCAGATCAGTGGTCATGGCTGATATACATGGACTAGAAAACAAACTTTAAAGCCATTTTTCTCAGATTCACTATTTGTGTAGATGCTGTTTGTCTTTGTAGGACAGTAGTTCAGGTGGCTGTTTGTGTAGATGCTGTTTGTCTTTGTAGGACAGTAGTTCAGGTGGCTGTTTGTCTTTGTAGGACAGTAGTTCAGGTGGCTGTTTGTCTCTGTAGGACAGTAGTTCAGGTGGATGTTTGTGTAGATGCTGTTTGTCTTTGTAGGGCAGTAGTTCAGGTGGTTGTTTGTGTAGATGCTGTTTGTCTTTGTAGGACAGTAGTTCAGGTGGCTGTTTGTGGACAGTAGTTCGGTGGCTGTTTGTAGGACAGTAGTTCAGGTGGCTGTTTGTCTTTGTAGGACAGTAGTTCAGGTGGCTGTTTGTGTAGATGCTGTTTGTCTCTGTAGGACAGTAGTTCAGGTGGCTGTTTGTCTTTGTAGGACAGTAGTTCAGGTGGCTGTTTGTCTTTGTAGGACAGTAGTTCAGGTGGCTGTTTGTCTTTGTAGGACAGTAGTTCAGGTGGCTGTTTGTGTAGATGCTGTTTGTCTCTGTAGGACAGTAGTTCAGGTGGCTGTTTGTCTTTGTAGGACAGTAGTTCAGGTGGCTGTTTGTCTTTGTAGGACAGTAGTTCAGGTGGCTGTTTGTCTTTGTAGGACAGTAGTTCAGGTGGCTGTTTGTCTTTGTAGGACAGTAGTTCAGGTGGCTGTTTGTCTTTGTAGGACAGTAGTTCAGGTGGCTCTTTGTATATGTAGGGCAGTAGTTCAGGTGGCTGTTTGTGTAGATGCTGTTTGTCTCTGTAGGACAGTAGTTCAGGTGGATGTTTGTGTAGATGCTGTTTGTCTCTGTAGGACAGTAGTTCAGGTGGCTGTTTGTGTAGATGCTGTTTGTCTCTGTAGGACAGTAGTTCATGTGGCTGTTTGTGTAGATGCTGTTTCTCTTTGTAGGACAGTAGTTCAGGTGGCTGTTTGTGTAGATGCTGTTTGTCTCTGTAGGACAGTAGTTTGGGTGGCTGTTTGTGTAGATGCTGTTTGTCTCTGTAGGACAGTAGTTCAGGTGGCTTCCCTTGCAGTTTAGTCTGCCTCCTGTCTTTCCCATCGGCATGTTTACACCTTCCTGAAAACATTGACTCCATACTTGAAAACCTGTTCTGCCAGTTCATGTCCTTAAAGACTAGAATGTTCCAATGTGGTTACCCAAAGAGATGACAAGATAGTTCACACATTCCTCATCCACTGTCAAACAGATATGTGACATTTCTGGTTGGTCAATAACATGAGCATGTTTTTCTGCAGTGAGAATGTAATGAAAGTCAAGGTGTCATTGGATGAATGTCAACAAGGTTTATAACCAACATTGTTAAACTAAATGTTGTAATTGAGAAAGAATTGTAATGTTTTATTGTCACATGCAGTGAAAAGTGTTGTTTTACAGGGTCAACCATAGTAGTACGGTTATCCTAGAGCAAAATAGGGTTAAGTGCCTTGCTTAACGGCACATAGACAGATTTTCACCTTGACGACTTGGATATTTGAACCAGTGACCTTTCGGGTTAGGGCCCAACACTCTAATCGCAAGCAATCTGACCATACTATACCAGTTCATATTTGTCTCCACCAGTTTGATTATTAGAATGTGATAAAAAACGAAGCAACGGTTGAGTTGTTAGGAATGTTTATCAGACGATGTGGACACCTCCAAGTGGTCTGGTTGTTAGGAGTGTTTATCAGACCATGTGGACACCTCCAAGTGGTCTGGTTGTTAGGAGTGTTTATCAGACCATGTGGACACCTCCTAGTGGTGGGGTTGTTAGGAATGTTTATCAGACGATGTGGACACCTCCTAGTGGTCTGGTTGTTAGGAGTGTTTATCAGACCATGTGGACACCTCCTAGTGGTCTGGTTGTTAGGAGTGTTTATGAGACCATGTGGACACCTTCTAGTGGTGGGGTAGTTAGTAGTGTTTATCAGACCATGTGGACACCTCCTAGTGGTGGGGTTGTTAGGAGTGTTTATCAGACCATGTGGACACCTCCTAGTGGTCGGGTTGTTAGGAGTGTTTATCAGACCACGTGGACACCTCCTAGTGGTCTAGTTGTTAGGCGTGTTAATCAGACCATGTGGACACCTCCCAGTGGTGGGGTTGTTAGGAGTGTTAATCAGAACATGTGGACACCTCCTAGTGGTCTGGTTGTTAGGAGTGTTTATCAGACCATGTGGACACCTCCCAGTGGTGGGGTTGTTAGGAGTGTTAATCAGAACATGTGGACACCTCCTAGTGGTCTAGTTGTTAGGCGTGTTAATCAGACCATGTGGACACCTCCCAGTGGTGGGGTTGTTAGGAGTGTTAATCAGAACATGTGGACACCTCCTAGTGGTCTAGTTGTTAGGCGTGTTAATCAGACCATGTGGACACCTCCTAGTGGTGGGGTTGTTAGGAGTGTTTATCAGACCATGTGGACACCTCAAGTGGTCTGGTTGTTAGGGGTGTTTATCAGACCATGTGGACACCTCCTAGTGGTGGTGTTGTTAGGTTAATCAGACCATGTGGATACCTCCCAGTAGTGTTTATCAGACCATGTGGACACCTCCTAGTGGTCGGGTTGTTAGGAGTGTTTATCAGACCAGCATCATTATATTTTAGATGGTGTCAGCATCATTATATTTTAGATGGTGTCAGCATCATTATATTTTAGATGGTGTCAGCATCATTATATTTTAGATGGTGTCAGCATCATTATATTTTAGATGGTGTCAGCATCATTATATTTTAGATGGTGTCAGCATCATTTTCTTTTCATACATTTTGTAGTAGAATGTACTTTTATTTGGTCACTAGAACTGAGCTTCTCATAAAGTATCCCCAGGAGGACCCTGAAACCCTGAGAAAGGGGACATCATAAAGTATCCCCAGGAGGACCCTGAAACCCTGAGAAAGGGGACATCATAAAGTATCCCCAGGAGGACCCTGAAACCCTGAGGAAGGGGACATCATAAAGTATCCCCAGGAGGACCCTGAAACCCTGAGGAAGGGGACATCATAAAGTATCCCCAGGAGGACCCTGAAACCCTGAGGAAGGGGACATCATATCGTATCCCCAGGAGGACCCTGAAACCCTGAGGAATGGGACATCATAAAGTATCCCCAGGAGGACCCTGAAACCCTGAGAAAGGGGACATCATAAAGTATCCCCAGGAGGACTCTGAAACCCTGAGAAAGGGGACATCATAAAGTATCACCAGGAGGACCCTGAAACCCTGAGAAAGGGGACATCATAAAGTATCCCCAGGAGGACCCTGAAACCCTGAGGAAGGGGACATCATAAAGTATCCCCAGGAGGACCCTGAAACCCTGAGGAAGGGGACATCATAAAGTATCCCCAGGAGGACCCTGAAACCCTGAGGAAGGGGACATCATAAAGTATCCCCAGGACCCTGAAACCCTGAGAAAGGGGACATCATAAAGTATCCCCAGGAGGACCCTGAAACCCTGAGAAAGTTGACATCATAAAGTATCCCCAGGAGGACCCTGAAACCCTGAGGAAGGGGACATCATAAAGTCACCTCCACCCTATCCCCAGGAGGACCCTGAAACCCTGAGAAAGGGGACATCATAAAGTATCCCCAGGAGGACCCTGAAACCCTGAGAAAGGGGACATCATAAAGTATCCCCAGGAGGACCCTGAAACCCTGAGGAAGGGGACATCATAAAGTAACCCCAGGAGGACCCTGAAACCCTGAGAAAGGGGACATCATAAAGTATCCCCAGGAGGACCCTGAAACCCTGAGAAAGGGGACATCATAAAGTATCCCCAGGAGGACCCTGAAACCCTAAGAAATTGGGATATCATAAAGTATCCCCAGGAGGACCCTGAAACCCTGAGGAAGGGGACATCATAAAGTATCCCCAGGAGGACCCTGAAACCCTGAGGAAGGGGACATCATAAAGTATCCCCAGGAGGACCCTGAAACCCTGAGGAAGGGGACATCATAAAGTATCCCCAGGAGGACCCTGAAACCCTGAGAAAGGGGACATCATAAAGTATCCCCAGGAGGACCCTGAAACCCTGAGGAAGGGGACATCATAAAGTATCCCCAGGAGGACCCTGAAACCCTGAGAAAGGGGACATCATAAAGTATCCCCAGGAGGACCCTGAAACCCTAAGAAAGGGGACATCATAAAGTATCACCAGGAGGACCCTGAAACCCTAAGAAAGGGGACATCATAAAGTATCCCCAGGAGGACCCTGAAACCCTGAGAAAGGGGACATCATAAAGTATCCGCAGGAGGACCCTGAAACCCTAAGAAAGGGGACATCATAAAGTATCCCCAGGAGGACCCTGAAACCCTGAGAAAGGGGACATCATAAAGTATCCCCAGGAGGACCCTGAAACCCTGAGAAAGGGGACATCATAAAAATCCCCAGGAGGACCCTGAAACCCTGAGGAAGGGGACATCATAAAGTATCCCCAGGAGGACCCTGAAACCCTGAGGAAGGGGACATCATAAAGTATCCCCAGGAGGACCCTGAAACCCTGAGAAAGGGGACATCATAAAGTATCCCCAGGAGGACCCTGAAACCCTGAGGAAGGGGACATCATAAAGTATCCCCAGGAGGACCCTGAAACCCTGAGAAAGGGGACATCATAAAGTATCCCCAGGAGGACCCTGAAACCCTAAGAAAGGGGACATCATAAAGTATCACCAGGAGGACCCTGAAACCCTAAGAAAGGGGACATCATAAAGTATCCCCAGGAGGACCCTGAAACCCTGAGAAAGGGGACATCATAAAGTATCCCCAGGAGGACCCTGAAACCCTAAGAAAGGGGACATCATAAAGTATCCCCAGGAGGACCCTGAAACCCTAAGAAAGGGAACATCATAAAGTATCACCAGGAGGACCCTGAAACCCTAAGAAAGGGGACATCATAAAGTATCCCCAGGAGGACCCTGAAACCCTGAGAAAGGGGACATCATAAAGTATCCCCAGGAGGACCCTGAAACCCTGAGGAAGGGGACATCATAAAGTATCCCCAGGAGGACCCTGAAACCCTGAGAAAGGGGACATCATAAAGTATCCCCAGGAGGACCCTGAAACCCTGAGGAAGGGGACATCATAAAGTATCCCCAGGAGGACCCTGAAACCCTGAGGAAGGGGACATCATAAAGTATCCCCAGGAGGACCCTGAAACCCTGAGGAAGGGGACATCATAAAGTATCACCAGGAGGACCCTGAAACCCTGAGAAAGGGGACATCATAAAGTATCCCCAGGAGGACCCTGAAACCCTGAGGAAGGGGACATCATAAAGTATCCCCAGGAGGACCCTGAAACCCTGAGGAAGGGGACATCATAAAGTATCCCCAGGACCCTGAAACCCTGAGGAAGGGGACATCATAAAGTATCCCCAGGAGGACCCTGAAACCCTGAGGAAGGGGACATCATAAAGTATCCCCAGGAGGACCCTGAAACCCTGAGAAAGGGGACATCATAAAGTATCCCCAGGACCCTGAAACCCTGAGGAAGGGGACATCATAAAGTATCCCCAGGAGGACCCTGAAACCCTGAGGAAGGGGACATCATAAAGTATCACCAGGAGGACCCTGAAACCCTGAGAAAGGGGACATCATAAAGTATCCCCAGGAGGACCCTGAAACCCTGAGGAAGGGGACATCATAAAGTATCCCCAGGAGGACCCTGAAACCCTGAGGAAGGAGACATCATAAAGTATCACCAGGAGGACCCTGAAACCCTGAGAAAGGGGACATCATAAAGTATCCCCAGGAGGACCCTGAAACCCTGAGGAAGGGGACATCATAAAGTATCCCCAGGAGGACCCTGAAACCCTGAGAAAGGGGACATCATAAAGTATCCCCAGGACCCTGAAACCCTGAGGAAGGGGACATCATAAAGTATCACCAGGAGGACCCTGAAACCCTGAGGAAGGGGACATCATAAAGTATCCCCAGGAGGACCCTGAAACCCTGAGGAAGGGGACATCATAAAGTATCCCCAGGAGGACCCTGAAACCCCGAGGAAGGGGACATCATAAAGTATCCCCAGGAGGACCCTGAAACCCTGAGGAAGGGGACATCATAAAGTATCCCCAGGAGGACCCTGAAACCCTGAGGAAGGGGACATCATAAAGTATCCCCAGGAGGACCCTGAAACCCTGAGAAAGGGGACATCATAAAGTATCACCAGGAGGACCCTGAAACCCTGAGAAAGGAGGAAGGGGACATCATAAAGTATCCCCAGGAGGAAGGGGACTGGAATTGGTCAAATTCACAGTTTAATACATTTACAAAGTCTCTTTTTTCCCTAAAATCACCAAGACAATCCATCTGAGACTCAGTTCCATAGGATTTGTTCTTGCTTTAACCCC
The DNA here is from genome assembly GCF_018296145.1 of Oncorhynchus tshawytscha. NCBI lineage: Eukaryota > Metazoa > Chordata > Actinopteri > Salmoniformes > Salmonidae > Oncorhynchus > Oncorhynchus tshawytscha. Next base: position 63,312 of record NW_024608645.1, on the reverse strand, counting down.
TGAGACTCAGCTGTTCTAGTGGTCTGAGACAGGTGTTAGATTACTCAGCTGTTCTAGTGGTCTGAGGCAGGTGTTAGATTACTCAGCTGTTCTAGTGGTCTGATGCAGGTGTTAGATTACTCAGCTGTTCTAGTGGTCTGAGACAGGTGTTAGATTACTCAGCTGTTCTACGAGTGGTGTTAGATTACTCAGCTGTTCTAGTGGTCTGAGACAGGTGTTAGATTACTCAGCTGTTCTAGTGGTCTGAGGCAGGTGTTAGATTACTCAGCTGTTCTAGTGGTCTGAGGCAGGTGTTAGATTACTCAGCTGTTCTAGTGGTCTGAGGCAGGTGTTAGATTACTCAGCTGTTCTAGTGGTCTGAGGCAGGTGTTAGATTACTCAGCTGTTCTAGTGGTCTGAGGCAGGTGTTAGATTACTCAGCTGTTCTCGTGGTCTGAGGCAGGTGTTAGATTACTCAGCTGTTCTAGTGGTCTGAGGCAGGTGTTAGATTACTCAGCTGTTCTAGTGGTCTGAGGCAGGTGTTAGATTACTCAGCTGTTCTCGTGGTCTGAGGCAGGTGGTAGATTACTCAGCTGTTCTAGTGGTCTGAGGCAGGTGGTAGATTACTCAGCTGTTCTAGTGGTCTGAGGCAGGTGTTAGATTACTCAGCTGTTCTAGTGGTCTGAGGCAGGTGTTAGATCACTCAGCTGTTCTAGTGGTCTGAGGCAGGTGTTAGATTACTCAGCTGTTCTAGTGGTCTGAGGCAGGTGTTAGATCACTCAGCTGTTCGCGTGGTCTGAGGCAGGTGTTAGATCACTCAGCTGTTCTAGTGGTCTGAGGCAGGTGTTAGATTACTCAGCTGTTCTAGTGGTCTGAGGCAGGTGTTAGATTACTCAGCTGTTCTAGTGGTCTGAGGCAGGTGGTAGATTACTCAGCTGTTCTAGTGGTCTGAGGCAGGTGGTAGATTACTCAGCTGTTCTAGTGGTCTGAGGCAGGTGTTAGATTACTCAGCTGTTCTAGTGGTCTGAGGCAGGTGGTAGATTACTCAGCTGTTCTAGTGGTCTGAGACAGGTGTTAGATTACTCAGCTGTTCTAGTGGTCTGAGGCAGGTGGTAGATTACTCAGCTGTTCTATTGGTCTGAGGCAGGTGTTAGATTACTCAGCTGTTCTAGTGGTCTGAGGCAGGTGGTAGATTACTCAGCTGTTCTATTGGTCTGAGGCAGGTGGTAGATTACTCAGCTGTTCTAGTGGTCTGATGCAGGTGTTAGATTACTCAGCTGTTCTAGTGGTCTGAGGCAGGTGGTAGATTACTTAGCTGTTCTAGTGGTCTGAGACAGGTGTTAGATTACTCAGCTGTTCTAGTGGTCTGAGGCAGGTGGTAGATTACTCAGCTGTTCTAGTGGTCTGAGACAGGTGTTAGATTACTCAGCTGTTCTAGTGGTCTGAGGCAGGTGGTAGATTACTCAGCTGTTCTAGTGGTCTGAGACAGGTGTTAGATTACTCAGCTGTTCTAGTGGTCTGAGGCAGGTGGTAGATTACTCAGCTGTTCTAGTGGTCTGAGGCAGGTGGTAGATTACTCAGCTGTTCTAGTGGTCTGAGACAGGTGTTAGATTACTCAGCTGTTCTAGTGGTCTGAGGCAGGTGTTAGATTACTCAGCTGTTCTAGTGGTCTGAGGCAGGTGGTAGATTACTCAGCTGTTCTAGTGGTCTGAGACAGGTGTTAGATTACTCAGCTGTTCTAGTGGTCTGAGGCAGGTGGTAGATTACTCAGCTGTTCTAGTGGTCTGAGGCAGGTGTTAGATTACTCAGCTGTTCTATTGGTCTGAGGCAGGTGTTAGATTACTCAGCTGTTCTAGTGGTCTGAGGCAGGTGGTAGATTACTCAGCTGTTCTATTGGTCTGAGGCAGGTGGTAGATTACTCAGCTGTTCTAGTGGTCTGAGGCAGGTGTTAGATTACTCAGCTGTTCTAGTGGTCTGAGGCAGGTGGTAGATTACTCAGCTGTTCTATTGGTCTGAGGCAGGTGTTAGATTACTCAGCTGTTCTATTGGTCTGAGGCAGGTGTTAGATTACTCAGCTGTTCTAGTGGTCTGAGGCAGGTGTTAGATTACTCAGCTGTTCTATTGGTCTGAGGCAGGTGTTAGATTACTCAGCTGTTCTAGTGGTCTGAGGCAGGTGTTAGATTACTCAGCTGTTCTAGTGGTCTGAGGCAGGTGTTAGATTACTCAGCTGTTCTAGTGGTCTGAGACAGGTGTTAGATTACTCAGCTGTTCTAGTGGTCTGAGGCAGGTGGTAGATTACTCAGCTGTTCTAGTGGTCTGAGACAGGTGTTAGATTACTCAGCTGTTCTAGTGGTCTGAGGCAGGTGGTAGATTACTCAGCTGTTCTAGTAGTCTGAGGCAGGTGGTAGATTACTCAGCTGTTCTAGTGGTCTGAGGCAGGTGGTAGGTTACTCAGCTGTTCTAGTGGTCTGAGGCAGGTGGTAGATTACTCAGCTGTTCTAGTGGTCTGAGGCAGGTGGTAGATTACTCAGCTTTTCTAGTGGTCTGAGGCAGGTGGTAGGTTACTCAGCTGTTCTAGTGGTCTGAGGCAGGTGGTAGATTACTCAGCTGTTCTAGTTGTCTGAGGCAGGTGGTAGATTACTCAGCTGTTCTAGTGGTCTGAGGCAGGTGGTAGATTACTCAGCTGTTCTAGTGGTCTGAGGCAGGTGGTAGATTACGCAGCTGTTCTATTGGTCTGAGGCAGGAGGTAGATCAATCAGCTGTTCTAGTAGTCTGAGGCAGGTGGTAGATTACTCAGCTGTTCTCGTGGTCTGAGGCAGGAGGTAGATTACTCAGCTGTTCGCGTGGTCTGAGGTGTTAGATTACTCAGCTGTTCTAGTGGTCCGAGGCAGGAGGTGTTAGATCACTCAGCTGTTCGAGTGGTCTGAGGCAGGAGGTGTTAGATCACTCAGCTGTTCGAGTGGTCTGAGGCAGGTGTTAGATTACTCAGCTGTTCTAGTGGTCTGAGGCAGGTGGTAGATTACTCAGCTGTTCTAGTGGTCTGAAGCAGGTGTTAGATTACTCAGCTGTTCTAGTGGTCTGAGGCAGGTGTTAGATTACTCAGCTGTTCTAGTGGTCTGAGGCAGGTGGTAGATTACTCAGCTGTTCTAGTGGTCTGAGGCAGGTGGTAGATTACTCAGCTGTTCTAGTGGTCTGAACAGGTGTTAGATTACTCAGCTGTTCTAGTGGTCTGAGGCAGGTGGTAGATTACTCAGCTGTTCTAGTGGTCTGAGGCAGGTGGTAGATTACTCAGCTGTTCTAGTGGTCTGAACAGGTGTTAGATTACTCAGCTGTTCTAGTGGTCTGAGGCAGGTGGTAGATTACTCAGCTGTTCTAGTGGTCTGAGGCAGGTGTTAGATTACTCAGCTGTTCTAGTGGTCTGAACAGGTGTTAGATTACTCAGCTGTTCTAGTGGTCTGAGGCAGGTGTTAGATTACTCAGCTGTTCTAGTGGTCTGAGGCAGGTGGTAGATTACTCAGCTGTTCTAGTGGTCTGAGACAGGTGTTAGATTACTCAGCTGTTCTAGTGGTCTGAGGCAGGTGTTAGATTACTCAGCTGTTCTAGTGGTCTGAGGCAGGTGTTAGATTACTCAGCTGGTCTGAGGCAGGTGGTAGATTACTCAGCTGTTCTAGTGGTCTGAGACAGGTGTTAGATTACTCAGCTGTTCTATTGGTCTGAGGCAGGTGTTAGATTACTCAGCTGTTCTAGTGGTCTGAGGCAGGTGGTAGATTACTCAGCTGTTCTAGTGGTCTGAGGCAGGTGTTAGATTACTCAGCTGTTCTAGTGGTCTGAGACAGGTGTTAGATTACTCAGCTGTTCTAGTGGTCTGAGGCAGGTGTTAGATTACTCAGCTGTTCTAGTGGTCTGAGGCAGGTGTTAAATTATGAGCGTTTTCAACGTTAATAGCAATGGTTTAGTTAAACAGCTCAGAGATGCTCCTATGAAGATTCTAATGATGAACTTTAGATGCTTTTGGTAAACCGGACCCTGAAAAATGATGGAGAGAGACACCAGACAAGATACAGAGACAGCAACAGAAGAATATGAAATGATGGAGAGAGACACCAGACAAGACACAGATACAGCAACAGAAGAATATGAAATGATGGAGAGAGACACCAGACAAGACACAGATACAGCAACAGAAGAATATGAAATGATGGAGAGAGACACTTATCATGAGAATTATGTTCTCAATGTTCATGAACCAATTCAATTAAACTACTCAGTCTGCAACCCAGAATTTAAGATACTGGTTGAATGAAACAGACAGAGGCCCAGCTATGATAGTCAAAATGTTTATTCACGAGAGCACTCCAGTGCAAAGATGTTCCTTTTATACATTCTTCTTTAGCTCTGCATGCACACTAACATTAGGATCTTCTTCTCCTGAATTCTCAGTTTATTACCACTCAGCTGATAGTTCCAGTCCCCCCAGATAAAGTACTCCTTGTCCTATCTTATCTCCCCAGAGCTATAGCCGAGTTTGTTCAAACATGGGTTAATAAGGATTCTCTTTATTTTCTCTCGGCACACACATACATTCCTCTCTTCCCCAGTCCAACCTAGTTGGAACTATGTTTATTATTTTTAATTATTCCTTGTCTATGCTACATAACCTCTAATCCTTAATGGTTAAGTCTCCGGATATAATTATTTAATCATTTATCTTAAACCTTTATAAATTATTTTATCAGTAATAAAATCTGATTTTAATCCTACAGACAATTTTTACTTTGCAGCTGACTTAACTTCTTATGGCTGGGGGCAGTATTGAGTAGCTTGGATGAATAAGGTGCCCAGAGGTGCCCAGAGTAAACTGCTCCTCAGTCCCAGTTGCTAATATATGCATAGTATTAGTACACTCTGAAGAAAACACTCTGAAGTTTCTAAAACTGTTTGAATGATGTCTGAGAGTATAACAGAACTCATATGGCAGGCAAAAACCTGAGAAAACTCAGCCCTATCGAATACACAGTGGGATATGGGTGAAGTTGCATTTCCTTAGGCCTCCACTAGATGTCAACCGTCTTTAGAAATTTGAATGAGGCTTCTACTGTGATGTGGGGCTGGATGAGAGCTCTTTGAGTCAGTGGTCTGCCAGAGAGCCAGGTCCTGGTCATACGCATTTCACATGATAGCGACCTGCGTTCCTTGGCTTTTCTACAGACAATGGAATTCTCCGGGTTGGAACGTTATTGAAGATTTATGATAAAAACATCCTACGACCTGTAATATAACTTTTTTAGAATTTTTCGTCCGACGTTCGGCTGGACCTGTACGAGCGTTTGGATTTGTGTACTAAACACCCTAACAAAAGTAGCTATTTGGACATAAATAATGGACAGTATCGAACAAATCCAACATTTATTGTGTAACTAGGATTCCTGGGAGTGCATTCTGATGAAGATCATCAAAGGTAAGGGAATATTTATAATGTTATTTCTGATTTCTGTTGACTCCAACATTTTTTTTTTTTTTTTTCTGAGCGCCGTTCTCAGGTTATTGCATGGTTTGCTTTTTCCGGAAAGTTTTTTTTAATGAGAAGTATATCTCTAATTCCATGTGTAACACTTGCATTTTCATCAACATTTATGATGAGTATTTCTGTAAATTGATGTGGCTATGCAAAATCATTGGATGTTTTTGGAACTACTGAACGCGCCAATGTAAACTCAGATTTTTTTATATAAATATGAACTTTATCAAACAAAGCATACATGTATTGTGTAACATGAAGTCCTATGAGTGTCATCTGATGAAGATCATCAAAGGTTAGTGATTAATTTTATCTCTATTTGTGCTTTTTGTGACTCCTATCTTTCGCTGGAAAAATGGCTGTGTTTTTCTGTGGCTTGGTGGTGACCTAACATAATCATTTGTGGTGCTTTCGCTGTAAAACCTATTCGAAATCGGACACTGTGGTGGGATTAACAACAATATTACCTTTAAAACGGTGTAAGATACATGTATGTTTGAGGAATTTTAATTATGAGATTTCTGTTGTTTGAATTTGGCGCCCTGCACTTTCACTGGCTGTGGTCATATCGATCCCGTTAGCGGGATTTCAGCCCTAAGAAGTTTTAATGTCTGGAGGAAATCACAAAGTTCTGCATCCAGGTCAAGATTCATGACAAAGGTCAACCTGCGACTGACAGAGGCAATGAAAAATCAATAACGAAATTGTTTTTACAATTAACAGGCTTTTTCTTGTTTCAAGTCTGTTTTATTATGAAAAGTACAATATATCCTTGTATACTTGTACAACTATGGAGCGTATGTCCATATATAATTATACAATTTGTTATTCAACATAAAAGACACACAACAAATGATCACATTGGTATTTTAACTGGGTTTTTGTAAGATATTACAGTTTTGATGTCTCGTTGGTAGGATATTCGTGATCGTACCTCGTCTAATTTATTGTCCATTGATGCACGTTGGCGAGTAGTATTGACGGTAACGGAAGCTTTCCCACTCGGCTTCTCCGGATGATGAGGCATCCGGCTCTTTGTCCTCTTTGTACCTGCATCGCTTCCTCAGACATCCCAGTGATGGGGTGTTTGGAGAAAGTCTTGTGCGCCCTCCTTGTTGTGGAAAAAATATTTTTCTAATCAAAGGGGAGTGATATGATATCCAGAATCTCTTTGTCTAATCCAAGGTGAGTGATCTGATTTCCAGAATCTCTTAGTCTAATCCAAGGTGAGTGATCTGATATCCAGAATCTCTTAGTCTAATCCAAGGTGAGTGATCTGATATCCAGAATCTCTTTGTCTAATCCAAGGTGAGTGATCTGATATCCAGAATCTCTTTGTCTAATCCAAGGTGAGTGATCTGATATCCAGAATCTCTTAGTCTAATCCAAGGTGAGTGATCTGATATCCAGAATCTCTTTGTCTAATCCAAGGTAAGTGATCTGATATCCAGAATATCTTAGTCTAATCCCAGGTGAGTGATCTGATATCCAGAATCTCTTTGTCTAATCCAAGGTGAGTGATCTGATATCCAGAATCTCTTTGTCTAATCCAAGGTGAGTGATCTGATATCCAGAATCTCTTTGTCTAATTTAAGGTGAGTGATCTGATATCCAGAATCTCTTAGTCTAATCCAAGGTGAGTGATCTGATATCCAGAATCTCTTAGTCTAATTCAAGGTGAGTGATCTGATATCCAGAATCTCTTTGTCTAATCCAAGGTGAGTGATCTGATATCCAGAATCTCTTTGTCTAATCCAAGGTGAGTGATCTGATATCCAGAATATCTTTGTCTAATCCAAGGTGAGTGATCTGATATCCAGAATCTCTTTGTCTAATTTAAGGTGAGTGATCTGATATCCAGAATCTCTTAGTCTAATCCAAGGTGAGTGATCTGATATCCAGAATCTCTTTGTCTAATCCAAGGTGAGTGATCTGATATCCAGAATCTCTTTGTCTAATTTAAGGTGAGTGATCTGATATCCAGAAGATCTCTGTCTAATCCAAGGTGAGTGATCTGATATCCAGAAGATCTCTGTCTAATCCAAGGTGAGTGATCTGATATCCAGAAGATCTCTGTCTAATCCAAGCTGAGTGATCTGATATCCAGAATATCTTTGTCTAATCCAAGGTGAGTGATCTGATATCCAGAATCTCTTAGTCTAATCCAAGGTGAGTGATCTGATATCCAGAATCTCTTTGTCTAATCCAAGGTGAGTGATCTGATATCCAGAATCTCTTAGTCTAATTTAAGGTGAGTGATCTGATATCCAGAAGATCTCTGTCTAATCCAAGGTGAGTGATCTGATATCCAGAAGATCTCTGTCTAATCCAAGGTGAGTGATCTGATATCCAGAATCTCTTAGTCTAATTCAAGGTGAGTGATCTGATATCCAGAATCTCTCTGTCTAATCCAAGGTGAGTGATCTGATATCCACAATCTCTCTGTCTAATCCAAGGTGAGTGATCTGATATCCAGAATCTCTTTGTCTAATCCAAGGTGAGTGATCTGATATCCAGAATTTCTCTGTCTATTCCAAGGTGAGTGATCTGATATCCAGAATCTCTCTGTCTAATCCAAGGTGAGTGATCTGATATCCAGAATCTCTTTGTCTAATTTAAGGTGAGTGATCTGATATCCAGAAGATCTCTGTCTAATCCAAGGTGAGTGATCTGATATCCAGAAGATCTCTGTCTAATCCAAGGTGAGTGATCTGATATCCAGAAGATCTCTGTCTAATCCAAGGTGAGTGATCTGATATCCAGAAGATCTCTGTCTAATCCAAGGTGAGTGATCTGATATCCAGAAGATCTCTGTCTAATCCAAGGTGAGTGATCTGATATCCAGAAGATCTCTGTCTAATCCAAGGTGAGTGATCTGATATCCAGAAGATCTCTGTCTAATCCAAGGTGATTGATCTGATATCCAGAGGATCTCTGTCTAATCCAAGGTGAGTGATCTGATATCCAGAAGATCTCTGTCTAATCCAAGGTGAGTGATCTGATATCCAGAAGATCTCTGTCTAATCCAAGGTGAGTTATCTGATATCCAGAAGATCTCTGTCTAATCCAAGGTGAGTGATCTGATATCCAGAAGATCTCTGTCTAATCCAAGGTGAGTGATCTGATATCCAGAAGATCTCTGTCTAATCCAAGGTGTTTCAGGGAATCGTTGCTGAATGACAACATGGATATTCAGCTAGCGGGATACATGCTAAGACGATTTGGGGCGGTCTGTGCATATTTGTAAACAACAGCTGGTGCACGGTATCTAAGGAAGTTTCTAGATTTTGCTCGCCTGAAGTAGTATATAATGTGATAAATTGCAGGCCACATTAGAGAGTTCTCAGCTATACTTTTCGTGGCTGTTTATTTACCACCACAGACAGATGCTGGCACTAAGACTGCACTCAGTCAGCTGTATAAGGAAATAAGCAAACAGGAAACAGTTCACCCAGAGGCTGCGCTCCTAGTGGCCGGAGACTTTAATGCAGGGAAACTTAAATCAGTTTTACCAAATCTCTATCAACATGTTAAATGTGCAACCAAAGGAAAAAGAACTCTGGACCACCTTTACTCCACACACAGAGACACGTACAAAGCTCTCCCTCACCCTCCATTTGGTAAATCCGACTCAGAGAAACATCATGACCAACTTTAGTCTGTCTGTACTGTTTCAGAGAAACATCATGACCAACTTTAGTCTTTACTGTTTCAGAGAAACATCATGACCCAACTTTACTTTAGTGTTTAGAGAAACATCATGACCAACTTTAGTGTTCTGTGTTTTAGAGAAACATTTGACCAACTTTAGTCTTTACTGTTTTAGAAACATCATGACCAACTTTAGTCTTTACTGTTTTAGAGAAACATCATGACCAACTTTAGTCTTTACTGTTTTAGAGAAACATCATGACCAACTTTAGTCTTTTAGTCTTTACTGTTTTAGAGAAACATCATGACCAACTTTAGTCTTTACTGTTTTAGAGAAACATCATGACCAACTTTAGTCTTTACTGTTTTAGAGAAACATCATGACCAACTTTAGTCTTTACTGTTTTAGAGAAACATCATGACCAACTTTAGTCTTTAGAGAAACATCATGACCAACTTTAGTCTTTACTGTTTTAGAGAAACATCATGACCAACTTTAGTCTTTACTGTTTTAGAGAAACATCATGACCAACTTTAGTCTTTCATGACCAACTGTTTGACCAACTTTAGTCTTTACTGTTTTCAGAGAAACATCATGACCAACTTTAGTCTTTACTGTTTTAGAGAAACATCATGACCAACTTTAGTCTTCTGTTTTCAGAGAAACATCATGACCAACTTTAGTCTTTACTGTTTTCAGAGAAACATCATGACCAACTTTAGTGTTCTGTGTCATTTTAGTGAAAAACATCATGACAACTTTAGTCTTCTGTTTTCAGAGAAACATCATGACCAACTTTAGTCTTCTGTTTTCAGAGAAACATCATGACCAACTTTAGTGTTCTGTGTTTCAGAGAAACATCATGACCAACTTTTCAGTGTTCTGTGTTTCAGAGAAACATCTGTGTTTCAGAGAAACATCATGACCAACTTCTGACCTTGAAGCAGTTCAGAACGGACTGCTTCCTTTCCTTCTTTCTCTCTTTCTGACATTTTCCAACAGCAGTAATGGTTCATGAATCACATGCCTCTATTCCACTAAGACCTAATTGAAACACAAAGCAGAAAATGGAATCAGGGCTGTGTTTCATTCTTATTGAAGGTTAACTCTCTCACAAAAACACACACGTAAAAACGCTTGCATGCACACACACACACACACACACACACACACACACACACACACACACACACACACACACACACACACACACACTCACTCTCCTAGCTCAATCTAGCCATCTCTGGTCACTGTCAGCAGCTAGTTAATGAGAAGGGGACTAAAATCAATGCACACAACATGGGAGGAATTCCTGATTACCTACCCCTCGTGGGGAAAGAGAGAAATAAAGAAGTACATTTAAAGACGAACGTCGTCCTGAATAATTACTGCTGACTAATCTCTTCCTCCCTCCTTCTCTCTCTGCTCTCCCTCCACAGCAACTCATATCTCTCAGTCTCTCTCTCTCTCTCTCCCATTCTATTTCTCTCTCCCTCCTTCTCTCTCTCTCTTGCTCTCCCTCCACAGCAACTCATATCTCTCAGAGAGTCACTGATGTCACCCAGCCCATCAGGGCTCAAAGGCCCCCAATTACCAAATGTAAAGCAACTTCCACACATCCCCTCTCTCTCTTCCCCTCTGTTCTGACTCTCTACCCTCCCTC
>NW_024608645.1:0-45000 GCF_018296145.1 Oncorhynchus tshawytscha | reverse complement strand
CTGGTGTATATATCCCTGGTGTATATATCCCTGTGTATCCCTGGTGTATATATCCCTGGTGTATATATCCCTGTGTTTCCCTGGTGTATATATCCCTGTGTTTCCCTGGTGTATGTATCCCTGGTGTATATATCCCTGGTGTATATATCCCTGGCGTATTTATCCCTGTGTATCCCTGGTGTATATATCCCAGTGTTTCCCGGTGTATATATCCCTGTGTTTCCCTGGTGTATATATCCCTGGTGTATATATCCCTGGTGTATATATCCCTGGTGTATTTATCCCTGTGTTTCGCTGGTGTATATATCCCTGTGTTTCCCTGGTGTATATATCCCTGTGTTTCCCTGGTATATATATACCTGTGTTTCCCTGGTGTATATATCCCTGGTGTATATATCCTTGGTGTATATATCCCTGGTGTATATATCCCTGGTGTATATATCCCTGTGTTTCCCTGGTGTATATATCCCTGGTGTATATATCCCTGGTGTATATATCCATGGTGTATATATCCCTGGTGTATATATCCCTGTGTTTCCCTGGTGTATATATCCCTGTGTTTCCCTGGTGTATATATCCCTGGTGTATATATCCCTGTGTTTCCCTGGTGTATATATCCCTGTGTATCCCTGTGTATATATCCCTGGTGTATATATCCCTGTGTTTCCCTGGTGTATATATCCCTGGTGTATATATCCCTGGTGTATATATCCCTGGTGTATTTATCCCTGTGTTTCCCTGGTGTATATATCCCTGTGTATCCCTGGTGTATATATCCCTGGTGTATATATCCCTGGTGTATATATCCCTGGTGTATATATCCCTGTGTTTCCCTGGTGTATATATCCCTGTGTTTCCCTGGTGTATATATCCCTGGTGTATATATCCCTGTGTTTCCCAGGTGTATATATCCCTGTGTTTCCCTGGTGTATATATCCCTGGTGTATATATCCCTGTGTTTCCCTGGTGTATATATCCCTGTGTATACCTGGTGTATATATCCCTGGTGTATATATCCCTGGTGTATATATCCCTGGTGTATATATCCCTGGTGTATATATCCCTGTGTTTCCCTGGTGTATATATCCCTGGTGTATATATCCCTGGTGTATATATCCCTGGTGTATATATCCCTGTGTGTTTTCCCTGGTGTATATATCCCTGTGTTTCCCTGGTGTATATATCCCTGGTGTATATATCCCTGTGTTTCCCTGGTGTATATATCCCTGTGTTTCCCTGGTGTATATATCCCTGGTGTATATATCCCTGGTGTATATATCCCTGTGTTTCCCTGGTGTATATATCCCTGTGTTTCCCTGGTGTATATATCCCTGGTGTATATATCCCTGTGTTTCCCTGGTGTATATATCCCTGTGTTTCCCTGGTGTATATATTCCTGTGTATCCCTGGTGTATATATCCCTGTGTTTCCCTGGTGTATATATCCCTGGTGTATATATCCCTGGTGTATATATCCCTGTGTTTCCCTGGTGTATATATCCCTGTGTTTCCCTGGTGTATATATCCCTGTGTTTCCCTGGTGTATATATCCCTGTGTTTACCTGGTGTATATATCCCTGTGTTTCCCTGGTATATATATCCCTGTGTTTCCCTGGTGTATATATCCCTGTGTATCCCTGGTGTATATATCCCTGTGTATCCCTGGTGTATATATCCCTGTGTATCCCTGGTGTATATATCCCTGTGTATCCCTGGTGTATATATCCCTGGTGTATATATCCCTGTGTTTGCCTGGTGTATATCTCCCTGTGTTTCCCTGGTGTATATATCCCTGGTGTATATATCCCTGGTGTATATATCCCTGGTGTATATATCCCTGGTGTATATATCCCTGGTGTATATATCCCTGTGTTTCCCTGGTGTATATATCCCTGTGTTTGCCTGGTGTATATATCCCTGTGTATCCCTGGTGTATATATCCCTGTGTTTGCCTGGTGTATATATCCCTGTGTATCCCTGGTGTATATATCCCTGGTGTATATATCCCTGTGTTTGACTGGTGTATATATCCCTGGTGTATATATCCCTGGTGTATATATCCCTGTGTTTGCCTGGTGTATATATCCCTGTGCATCCCTGGTGTATATATCCCTGGTGTATATATCCCTGGTGTATATATCCCTGGTGTATATATCCCTGTGTTTCCCTGGTGTATATATCCCTGTGTTTGCCTGGTGTATATATCCCTGTGTTTCCCTGGTGTATTTATCCCTGTGATTCCTGTTTCTCTGTACCAGTTTGTCTTTTATGTTTATCAAGTCAACCAGCGTTTTTCTCTACTCCTGCTTCTATTTGTTCCTCCCAGTTTTTGTCCCTTGCCTGTTTTCTGGATGCTGTACCCGCCTGCCTGAGCATTCTGCCTGTCCTGACCTCTTCTGCCTTTCCTGACCTCTAGACTGCCTGACCATTCTGCCTGTCCTGACCTCTAGCCTGCCTGACCATTCTGCCTGTCCTGACCTCTAGACTGCCTGACCATTCTGCCTGTCCTGACCTCTAGTCTGCCTGACCTGTCCAGTCTGTCTGTCCTGACCTCTAGTCTGCCTGACCAGTCTGCCTGTCCTGTCCAGTCTGCCTGTCCTGACCTCTAGTCTGCCTGTCCTGTCCAGTCTGTCTGTCCTGACCTCTAGTCTGCCTGACCAGTCTGCCTGTCCTGTCCAGTCTGCCTGTCCTGACCTCTAGCCTGCCTGTCCAGTCTGCCTGTCCTGACCTCTAGGCTGCCTGTCCAGTCTGCCTGTCCTGACCAGTCTGCCTGTCCTGACCTCTAGCCTGCCTGACCAGTCTGCCTGTCCTGACCTCTAGTCTGCCTGACCAGTCTGCCTGTCCTGACCTCTAGTCTGGTGTATATATCCCTGTGTTTCCCTGGTATATATATCCCTGTGTTTCCCTGGTGTATATATCCCTGGTGTATATATCCCTGGTGTATATATCCCTGTGTTTCCCTGGTGTATATATCCCTGGTGTATATATCCCTGGTGTATATATCCCTGGTGTATATATCCCTGGTGTATATATCCATGGTGTATATATCCATGGTGTATTTATCCCTGTGTTTCCCTGGTGTATATATCCCTGTGTTTCCCTGGTGTATATATCCCTGGTGTATATATCCCTGTGTTTCCCTGGTGTATATATCCCTGTGTATCCCTGGTGTATATATCCCTGGTGTATATATCCCTGTGTTTCCCTGGTGTATATATCCCTGGTGTATATATCCCTGGTGTATATATCCCTGGTGTATTTATCCCTGTGTTTCCCTGGTGTATATATCCCTGTGTATCCCTGGTGTATATATCCCTGGTGTATATATCCCTGGTGTATATATCCCTGGTGTATATCCCTGTGTTTCCCTGGTGTATATATCCCTGTGTATCCCTGGTGTATATATCCCTGGTGTATATATCCCTGGTGTATATATCCCTGTGTTTCCCTGGTGTATATATCCCTGGTGTATATATCCCTGGTGTATATATCCCTGGTGTATATATCCCTGTGTTTCCCTGGTGTATATATCCCTGGTGTATATATCCCTGGTGTATATATCCCTGTGTTTCCCTGGTGTATATATCCCTGTGTTTCCCTGGTGTATATATCCCTGGTGTATATATCCCTGTGTTTCCCTGGTGTATATATCCCTGTGTTTCCCTGGTGTATATATCCCTGGTGTATATATCCCTGTGTTTCCCTGGTGTATATATCCCTGTGTTTCCCTGGTGTATATATCCTTGTGTATCCCTGGTGTATATATCGCTGGTGTATATATCCCTGTGTTTCCCTGGTGTATATATCCCTGGTGTATATATCCCTGGTGTATATATCCCTGTGTTTCCCTGGTGTATATATCCCTGTGTTTCCCTGGTGTATATATCCCTGTGTTTCCCTGGTGTATATATCCCTGTGTTTCCCTGGTGTATATATCCCTGTGTTTCCCTGGTGTATATATCCCTGTGTTTCCCTGGTATATATATCCCTGTGTTTCCCTGATGTATATATCCCTGTGTATCCCTGGTGTATATATCCCTGGTGTATATATCCCTGGTGTATATATCCCTGGTGTATATATCCCTGTGTTTCCCTGGTGTATATATCCCTGTGTTTCCCTGGTGTATATATCCCTGTGTTTCCCTGGTATATATATCCCTGTGTTTCCCTGGTGTATATATCCCTGTGTATCCCTGGTGTATATATCCCTGGTGTATATATCCCTGGTGTATATATCCCTGGTGTATATATCCCTGTGTTTCCCTGGTGTATATATCCCTGTGTTTGCCTGGTGTATATATCCCTGTGTTTCCCTGGTGTATATATCCCTGTGTTTGCCTGGTGTATATATCCCTGTGTTTCCCTGGTGTATATATCCCTGTGTTTGCCTGGTGTATATATCCCTGTGTTTCCCTGGTGTATTTATCCCTGTGATTCCTGTTTCTCTGTACCAGTTTGTCTTTTATGTTTATCAAGTCAACCAGCGTTTTTCTCTACTCCTGCTTCTATTTGTTCCTCCCAGTTTTTGTCCCTTGCCTGTTTTCTGGATGCTGTACCCGCCTGCCTGACCATTCTGCCTGTCCTGACCTCTTCTGCCTGTCCTGACCTCTAGCCTGCCTGAGCATTCTGCCTGTCCTGACCTCTTCTGCCTTTCCTGACCTCTAGCCTGCCTGACCATTCTGCCTGTCCTGACCTCTAGACTGCCTGACCATTCTGCCTGTCCTGACCTCTAGTCTGCCTGTCCTGTCCAGTCTGTCTGTCCTGACCTCTAGTCTGCCTGACCAGTCTGCCTGTCCTGTCCAGTCTGCCTGTCCTGACCTCTAGCCTGCCTGTCCAGTCTGCCTGTCCTGACCTCTAGGCTGCCTGTCCAGTCTGCCTGTCCTGACCTCTAGCCTGCCTGACCAGTCTGCCTGTCCTGACCTCTAGTCTGCCTGACCAGTCTGCCTGTCCTGACCTCTAGTCTGCCTGACCAGTCTGCCTGTCCTGACCTCTAGCCTGCCTGACCTGTCTGCCTGTCCTGACCAGTCTGTCTGTCCTGACCTCTAGCCTGCCTGACCAGTCTGCCTGTCCTGACCTCTAGTCTGCCTGACCAGTCTGCCTGTCCTGTCCAGTCTGCCTGTGTTGACCTCTAGTCTGCCTGACCAGTCTGCCTGTCCTGTCCAGTCTGTCTGTCCTGACCTCTAGCCTGCCTGACCAGTCTGCCTGTCCTGACCTCTAGTCTGCCTGACCAGTCTGCCTGTCCTGTCCAGTCTGCCTGTGCTGACCTCTAGTCTGCCTGACCAGTCTGCCTGTCCTGTCCAGTCTGTCTGTCCTGACCTCTAGCCTGCCTGACCAGTCTGCCTGTCCTGACCTCTAGCCTCCCTGACCATTCTGCCTGTCCTGACCTCTAGCCTGCCTGACCAGTCTGCCTGTCCTGTCCAGTCTGCCTGTCCTGACCTTGAGTCTGCCTGACCAGTCTGCCTGTCCTGACCTATAGTCTGCCTGACCAGTCTGCCTGTCCTGTACAGTCTGTCTGTCCTGACCTCTAGCCTGCCTGCCACACTATACCTCCTGGACTCTGATCTGGTGATGACCTTTGGCCTGTCCACGACCATTCTCTTGCCTCCCCTTTTAGTATATTAATAAATATCAAAGACTCTAACCATCTGCCTCCGGTGCCACCTGGGTCTCACCTTGTACCTTAAACCACACTGCTATTCTTTTAGTATATTAATAAATATCAAAGACTCTAACCATCTGCCTCCGGTGCCATCTGGGTCTCTTCTTGTGCCTTAAACCACACTGCTATTCTTTTAGTATATTAATAAATATCAAAGACTCTAACCATCTGCCTCCAGTGCCATCTGGGTCTCTTCTTGTGCCTTAAACCACACTGCTATTCTTTGAGGGAATCACCTTTTATTTGAGGGTATTTTAATACATTTCCAACATTTTAGATTTGAGATCAAATGTTTCATTTGAGGTGACAGTATATAATGTCACCTTTTATTTGAGGATATTTGAAGACATATGTGTTTCACAATTAAAAATGAAAATATTAAAGTAGTCAAAAGTTTAGTATTTGGTCATAAACTCGTTGGTTGCATTTGCAGTTTGTTTTGGTTGTGTTTTTGTTGTGTTTTGCCCAAAATTAAAATGGTGGATGATGAGTTTTTCTGTCTAAGAGAGTAGATAACATGTTTCTAAACAATAATAAATGAATCCTGATGATGCCATGATTAAGAAAAATCATGAAAGAATCATGAATAATAATGAGTGAGAAAGTTACAGAGGCTACAAAACATGCTAACCTCACCATTACACCAGAGGCTACCAAAACATAACAGAGGCTACAACAAAACATGCTAACCTCTCACCATTACCAATAACAGAGGCTACAACAAAACATGCTAACCTCTCACCATTACCAATAACAGAGGCTACAACAAAACATGCTAACCTCTCACCATTACCAATAACAGAGGCTACAACAAAACAAAACATGCTAACCTCTCACCATTACCAATAACAGAGGCTACAGACCTCTCACCATTACAAATAAAACAACAAAACATAAACCTCTCACCATTACCAATAACAGAGGCTGCTAACCTCTCACCATTACCAATAACAGAGGCTACAACAAAACATGCTAACCTCTCACCATTACCAATAACAGAGGCTACAACAAAACATGCTAACCTCTCACCATTACCAATAACAGAGGCTACAACAAAACATGCTTACCATTACAATAACAGAGGCTACAACAAAACATGCTAACCTCTCACCATTACCAATAACAGAGGCTACAACAAAACATGCTAACCTCTCACCATTACCAATAACAGAGGCTACAACAAAACATGCTAACCTCTCACCATTACCAATAACAGAGGCTACAACAAAACATGCTAACCTCTCACCATTACCAATAACAGAGGCTACAACAAAACATGCTAACCTCTCACCATTACCAATAACAGAGGCTACAACAAAACATGCTAACCTCTCACCATTACCAATAACAGAGGCTACAACAAAACATGCTAACCTCTCACCATTACCAATAACAGAGGCTACAACAAAACATGCTAACCTCACACCCATTACCAATAACAGAGGCTACAACAAAACATGCTAACCTCTCACCATTACCAATAACAGAGGCTACAACAAAAAACATGCTAACCTCTCACCATTAATAACAGATAACAGAGAGCTACAACAAAACATGCTAACCTCTCACCATTACCAATAACAGAGGCTACAACAAAACATGCTAACCTCTCACCATTACCAATAACAGAGGCTACAACAAAAAACATGCTAACCTCTCACCATTACCAATAACAGAGGCTACAACAAAACATGCTAACCTCTCACCATTACCAATAACAGAGGCTACAACAAAACATGCTAACCTCTCACCATTACCAATAACAGAGGTACAACAAAACATGCTAACCTCTCACCATTACCAATAACAGAGGCTACAACAAAACATGCTAACCTCTCACCATTACAAATAACAGAGGTACAACAAAACATGTAACCTCACCATTACCAATAACAGAGGTAACTTTGTACATTTCTCATTCATCATCATTCAAGACTCATTCATGATTATTCATAATCATGGTAGCATCCACATGAATGTAGAAGTGTTCAGAAACATCTTCTATTCTTACTGACAATACAAGTGAAGTGACTCCAAAATGACAGGACATTATTCACCATCAGTTTCTATTAGGAAAACATCTAAAACACAACCAAGACAAACTGCAAATTAATTCAACAAGTTAGTAGAATCACAAGCTTGATGTAAATCACAAAAGGCATGGAATATGGGACCAAATACTAAAACTGTAAGCTTCACTGTCCAAACACATATGGTGTGGACTATGTGTAAGTCTGGTAAACACATGTGGATCTGATGAACAGTTATCACTTGTGACCAACTAACTACAGAATACTGACCTCAGAGTCTCCAGTTTACAGTGGGGATTCCCCAGTCCAGCAGAGAGCAGCTTCACTCCTGAATCCTTCAGGTCATTGTTACTCAGATCCAGCTCTCTCAGGTGTGAGGGGTTTGACTCCAGAGCTGAGACCAGAGAAGCACAGCCTTCCTCTGTGACTCCACATCCTGACAGCCTGACAAAGAGATCATCATGTCTTCACAAACATACTGTTAGTTTAACACCAGTAGTGTAGAAGGACAATGGTAGATGCTTTTGGTTTATTCTCTCAAAGAACATATAGATTCATCTTCCATCTCCTAGAATTGTATGGTCATATTGTTATACTAATGTGAAAATCAATGCATTTATTCATTATGTTATTCAATATAAAATGACAGATATTATAATACCTTTTCTCTAAACTGAATATTTCTTCCTGATGATTAGTTCTTATATGTCATTGTATTTACTCACAGAACAGCTCTGGAGGCTTTGACCACTGGCAGCAGCCTCAGAAGACCTTCCTCTGATCTGGAGTATTTCTTCAGGTCAAACACATCCAGCTCCTTTTCTGAAGTCAGCAACACAAAGACCAGAGCTGACCACTGTGCAGGTGACAGGTTGGGTTTTGAGAGACTTCCTGATCTCAGGTAGCTTTGGATCTCCTCCACTAGAGAATGGTCATTCAGTTCATTCAGACAGTGGAACAGATTGATGCTCCTCTCTGGAGAGGGATTCTCCCTGATCTTCTCCTTGATGTACTTGACTGTTTCTTCATGGCTCTGTGAGCTGCTTCTTGTCTTTGTCAGTAGACCTTGTAAGTGCTTCTGATTGGACTCCAGTGAGAGGCCCAGAAGGAAGCGGAGGAAAAGGTCCAAGTTTCCTGTCTCACTTTGTAAGGCTTTATCCACAGCACTCTTGTAGAAAGTAACTTCAGGCTTGTCTCTGAACAGCGAAGCAAAGATGCTGGACTTTGTTTGCGGTTCGGCCATTAGATTCTCATTGTTGTTGATGAATGAGAGGAACACATATACAGCAGCCAGAAACTCCTGAATGCTCAGATGAACAAAGCAGTACACCTTGTCCTGGTACAGCCCACATTCCTCTTTAAAGAGCTGTGTGCACAATCCTGAGTACACTGAGGCTTCATTGACATCAATGCCAGCCTCTTTCAGGTCTTCTTCATAGAAAATCAGATTGCCTTTCACAAGCTGTTGAAAAGCCAGTTTTCCCAGTGACAGAATGCTCTCTTTATTCCAGTGTGGACCTGTCTCTTCTTTCCCAAGATACTTTTCATTCTTCTGTTTGGTATGAAACACCACAAGGTGTGTGTACATCTCAGTCAGAGTCTTGGGCATCTCTTCTCTCTTGTGTTTCAGCATGTGTTCAAGGACTGTTGCAGAAATCCAACAGAAGACTGGAATGTGGCACATGATGTGGAGGCTCCTTGATGTCTTTATGTGTGAGATGATTCTGCTGGCCAGGTCCTCATCACTGAATCTCTTCCTGAAGTACTCCTCCTTCTGTGGGTCATTGAACCCTCGTACCTCTGTCACCTGGTCAACACACCCTGAAGGGATCTTATTGGCTGCTGCAGGTCGGGTAGTTATCCAGAGGAGAGCAGAGGGAAGCAGATTTCCCTTGATGAGATTTGTCAGCAGAACATCCACTGAGGTTGACTCTGTGACGTCCCAACAGATCTTGTTCTTCTGGAAGTCTAGGGGCAGTCGGCACTCATCCAGACCATCAAAGATGAACAGAACTTTGTACTTGTTGTAGATGGAGATTCCTGATTGTTTGGTTTCCATTGAGAAGTGATTAAGAAGTTCAATGAAAGTGTGTTTGTCCTCTTTCATCAAATTCAGCTCCCGAAAAGGGAATGAAAATACAAATTGGACATCCTGATTTGCTTTTCCTTCAGCCCAGTCCAGAATGAACTTCTGCACAGAGACTGTTTTTCCAATGCCAGCGACTCCCTTTGTCAGCACAGTTCTGATAGGTTTGTCTTGTCCAGTTAAGGGTTTGAAGATGTCGTTACATTTGATTGCAGTCTCTGGTCTTGCTTGTTTCCTGGTTGTTGTCTCAATCTGTCTCAGCTCATGTTCATTATTGACCTCTCCTGTTCCACCCTCTGTGATGTAGAGCTCTGTGTAGATCTTATTGAGAAGTGTTGGGTTTCCTTGTTTAGCGATCCCCTCAAATACACATTGAAACTTCTTCTTTAGATTAGATTTGAGTTCACGTTGGCAAATCACAGCAAGCTCATCTGAATGAAGAAATAACACAGAGGATATTAATATTACATCTGTTTTAATGCCTACAGTATTGTAGGACAGTTAAAGTTTTACATTATAATTAATTTATTATCTTAACTGACTGTATAAATGTTTTCATAATGCATTACAGACTGGTGTGACTGATTATATTATTATTGGTATTATTGATGGTATTATTAATGTTCTCTCTCTCTCTAAATGAATCAACACAACACATCCCTGCTGCTACTTGATGAGGTCACTAGGTGTTGTGTTAAGGCTGCTACAATATCATTGAGTTACACAGCTACTTTAGCTGTACTATAGCCACAGCTTTTAAATGTTATAAATCATCATTCAACATGAGGCAGACAGATCTTACATTTCTCCAGTGTGTCAGCAAGCTCCTTCTGGTTCATTTTCCTCAGGATGTGCAGTGTGATCTTCAGAGCCCCCTCTCTGGCACTGCTCTCCTGCTGCTCATCTTCAGGGTCCACCACTTCCTTATCCTGCTTCTGACTCTCAAAGCCTTCTGGGAGTTCTGGACTAAGAATCCTCTTGAACATCTTCAGCTCGTTCTTCACAAATGTCATAATTTTCTCTTCAAGCATCTGAAATAAATAAAGTAAATTAGTTAAGCAAGAGAATAAATGCTTTCTCATTAACACATTAATGAATGATTGACAGATCAACTTTACTTGAGGTAAACAAAAACAAATGTACATAACAGGACCACATACACTGAATATGGAGGCCAGGTCTGTTTGATGACTCTGGGAAGACTGACCACTGAGAATCTCTGACTCTGATCTCTCCTGTTGGTTTCTGTGGACAAAACATGAGATTACATCTCTCATCCAGGAGTACACACACACACACACACACACACACACACACACACACACACACACACACACACACACACACACACACACACACACACACACACACACACACACAGGGAGGGAATGTTGTGTTTGTTTAATATTGTTTTAAGACTATGAAAATTGACAAAAGAATTAGCCTATGAATTATGAAAACAACAAAGAGGAATTGGAAAACGGAGAGGAGAAATGACTAGAGACAGTGTTGTTTAACTCACTGACCAGGACCCATGAGTTCTTCTTACCTTTGTTCAGTAGAAAAGTCTCCCTCTCTAAAGTATAGGTTGATCCATAGACCAGTCACTCTTCATGGACACACAGCTGGGAACAGGGGAGGCTGGTCTCTCCTGCTGGATTGGACTTCAACACAACAGAGACAAACATTACATCTCTCATCTCCTCTGAGCTCAGATGGGGAAACAGAAGAAGAGTTTCACAAATAGAACGGACTTCCAGACGTTAGTTAATGGCGCGAGCAGTGTGTCATTTTTAAAAACGAAATTAATTTATCGTCGCGAGCGTTGTAGTCAGTCTGTCAGCCCCGCTAAAAGGCTGGTGTCGTTACTCTGCTTCTCCGGGGGATGTTGAGGTAAATTTACTAACCTGTTGTACCGTAAGCTGTACCGACTAGCTATGGTAACTAGGATGCTGCTGGTAGAGTAGCTAGCTAGATTACCGAGCTGTACCGACTAGCTATGGTAACTAGGATGCTGCTGGTAGAGTAGCTATGGTAACTAGGATGCTGCTGGTAGAGTAGCTATGGTAACTAGGATGCTGCTGGTAGCTAGGTAATAGCTGTACCGACTAGCTAGGTAACTAGTGCTGCTGGTAGAGTAGCTATGGTAACTAGGATGCTGCTGGTCTCGATGATAACTAGAATCCGGCTGAACTAGCAGCAATGATGAATCCGGTGAACCACAAATTGAAACAAGGATAGAGAGTGAAAAGGATCTGGCTACACTCACACTGTCCCTGACCGTAAAGAAAAAAGCAAATTGAACAATAAACTTCGGTGTCTCAACACTGTAACAAACTCCGTCGTTATTCCCCAAGATCACCTCAGTCCACTCTGCGCGTAACCGGCTTGGCGCCACACCGAACGGGGACGCGGACAGTTCTGTACGGGGACGCGGACAGTTCTGTACGGGGACGCGGACAGTTCTGTACGGGGACGCGGACAGTTCTGTACGGGGACGCGGACAGTTCCAGAACGCGGACATGATCAGTGCAACACAATCAACTAAACCCAGTCTTTACAGTGGGTTACATTAGTAATATTCATTTTTTATCATTATGTAAAACAAACATTCAGTTTTTTTATAACAATATGTTGAGATCTGGGTCCATACCCACAAAGTGTCTCAGAGTAGAACATTGGTTGTATAAGTGCTGAGAATAAAGACATTTTACACTTATGGGTATAAATTAAAGCTATGCAAGTCTCTAGTCCCTCCTAGTCTGCAGATATTTAGGACACCTCGTGAGCTGTCCTAAGTAGTTAAGAGTTAACAGCAGGTGTCTTGATAATACTATAGAATCATGCAGTGTCATTGGTTCCTACACAACATGTAATTGTGTTGGAGCAGATAAAAATGTTTTGATATTTGATATGATCAATCCATAAATAATATATGTGTTGTGCTTTTGGCAATGATTTATGTATAATATTTATGTATAACAAGTGATATAGTGATACCATGTTTGTCTCTAAAGTGTTTTGTCTTCATTTTGGCAGATTAACTCATGCTTATTCCCCAAGATTAACTCAGGTTTTCACCCAGTGGCTAAGGAGTTGGACCTGTGGCCTAACGGTGGCTGGTTCAAATCCCGGTGGAAAATGTGCTATTTGCTAACTGCTAGGGTTGCGTGATGTCATTTATTGGCGGACTGGAAGACGCACTCTGTCTTTTCTATTTTGAGGTTGTTTACTCGCAATATCAGATATTAAGATGATTTTTTATAATGCATGTATACTAAGGTTGAGGTTCTGACTAGTGATTATTTACCCAGTGTTCAATACCTGCTATAGTCACTTTTTTTTTCTCGCCCAAAAGCAACACAGTCCTAATACGAAATATTTAGCTAATTTATTTTATTTAACTAGGCAACTCAGTTAAGAACAAATTCTTATTTTCAATGATGGCCTAGGAACAGTGGGTTAACTGCCTGTTCAAGGGTAGAACGACAGATTTGTACCTTGTCAGCTCGGAGATTTGAACTTGCAACCTTCCGGTTACTAGTCCAACGCTCTAACCACTAGGCTTGCCGCCCCAAACCAAAGTAATGGTGACCATTTTAGAAAATAATGGGACATCTAGTCTGTGGTTGCATGCTATTTTATGTCAATCATATTGCTGCTTGTAGACTATAACTGATGCTTCATGGTCCATCATATTGCTGCTTGTAGCCTATAACTGATGCTTCATGGTCCATCATATTGCTGCTTGTAGCCTATAACTGATGCTTCAT
This sequence comes from Oncorhynchus tshawytscha, assembly GCF_018296145.1. Lineage (NCBI taxonomy): Eukaryota > Metazoa > Chordata > Actinopteri > Salmoniformes > Salmonidae > Oncorhynchus > Oncorhynchus tshawytscha. The sequence continues at coordinate 31,453 of NW_024608645.1, read as the reverse complement.
GGTCATCATATTGCTGCTTGTAGACTATAACTGATGCTTCATGGTCCATCATATTGCTGCTTGATGCTTCATGGTCCATCATATTGCTGCTTGTAGCCTATAACTGATGCTTCATGGTCCATCATATTGCTGCTTGTAGCCTATAACTGATGCTTCATGGTCCATCATATTGCTGCTTGTAGCCTATAACTGATGCTTCATGGTCCATCATATTGCTGCTTGTAGCCTATAACTGATGCTTCATGGTCCATCATATTGCTGCTTGTAGCCTATAACTGATGCTTCATGGTCCATCATATTGCTGCTTGTAGCTATAACTGATGCTTCATGGTCCATCATATTGCTGCTTGTAGCCTATAACTGATGCTTCATGGTCCATCATATTGCTGCTTGTAGCCTATAACTGATGCTTCATGGTCCATCATATTGCTGCTTGTAGCTATAACTGATGCTTCATGGTCCATCATATTGCTGCTTGTAGACTATAACTGATGCTTCATGGTCCATCATATTGCTGCTTGTAGCCTATAACTGATGCTTCATGGTCCATCATATTGCTGCTTGTAGCCTATAACTGATGCTTCATGGTCCATCATATTGCTGCTTGTAGCCTATAACTGATGCTTCATGGTCCATCATATTGCTGCTTGTAGCCTATAACTGATGCTTCATGGTCCATCATATTGCTTGTAGCCTATAACTGATGCTTCATGGTCCATCATATTGCTGCTTGTAGCCTATAACTGATGCTTCATGGTCCATCATATTGCTGCTTGTAGCCTATAACTGATGCTTCATGGTCCATCATATTGCTGCTTGTAGCCTATAACTGATGCTTCATGGTCCATCATATTGATGCTTCATGGTCCATCATATTGCTGCTAGCCTATAACTGATGCTTCATGGTCCATCATATTGCTGCTTGTAGCCTATAACTGATGCTTCATGGTCCATCATATTGCTGCTTGTAGCCTATAACTGATGCTTCATGGTCCATCATATTGCTGCTTGTAGCCTATAACTGATGCTTCATGGTCCATCATATTGCTGCTTGTAGCCTATAACTGATAACTGATGCTTCATGGTCCATCATATTGCTGCTTGTAGCTATAACTGATGCTTCATGGTCCATCATATTGCTGCTTGTAGCCTATAACTGATGCTTCATGGTCCATCATATTGCTGCTTGTAGACTATAACTGATGCTTCATGGTCCATCATATTGCTGCTTGTAGACTATAACTGATGCTTCATGGTCCATCATATTGCTGCTTGTAGCCTATAACTGATGCTTCATGGTCCATCATATTGCTGCTTGTAGACTATAACTGATGCTTCATGGTCCATCATATTGCTGCTTGTAGCCTATAACTGATGCTTCATGGTCCATCATATTGCTGCTTGTAGCCTATAACTGATGCTTCATGGTCCATCATATTGCTGCTTGTAGCCTATAACTGATGCTTCATGGTCCATCATATTGCTGCTTGTAGCCTATAACTGATGCTTCATGGTCCATCATATTGCTGCTTGTAGCCTATAACTGATGCTTCATGGTCTTATGCTGCCATCTATTGGAAATATTTAGTAATTAAAAGGTAATAATTTCATGAACAGACATTGGTGGGGCAGCTGAGAAATAAAGGGTATTTTTCTTGTTAATTCCTTAGTTCAGTCTCAAACCTGTCCCACCCCACCCATCCCACGCCAATTGCTAGACTTTCACATTGAAGTTACTAGGTCACACAGTTCAAACCGCATTTGAAAAATAAAACGAATGTGTCTCGTTTATCAAGTGTTGTAATAATAAATATAATAAAATAACAAAACAAAAAAAGGTAAATGCTGAGACAGGTTTTGATTAACAAAATAATCATAATGCTATTTAGTACTATAATGGTATTTACTAACATAATATTATTACTAAAATAGTTTCTAAAGGTGTTCTTGGCTACCCTTCCCTATAATTAGGGTTTCATGGTTAAGGCTAAAATAGGTAATACGTAGCTGCTAATCAATGAGCTAGACCTGTCCATTTGGTTTGCAACTCAGTCAACCTGTACAGTATTGCACTCAATTCACTCAATTACCCAGCTTCCCTAGAATTAGGGTTTCATGGTTAAGGCTAAAATAGGTTATACGCAGGGTTAGAGTTTCTGTATAGCACATTGTGACATCTGCTGATGTAAAAAGGGCTTTATAAATACATTTGATAGATTTTTAGGTTTAGGGGTTTTAAGGCAAGAAACAGTATGCGTTTATAGCTCTCTTGCTCCTCCCTGTGGCCTCTGGGTACTACATAACTCATTCACGACACCTGCTAGGCTCATAATCGGAGGTAGCCACTGAGTCAGATCTACAAATCAATGAGCTACACCTGTCCATTTGGTTTGCAACTCAGTGAACCTGCGCAGCATTCACTCAATTTCGATGCATATCAAATTACCCAGCAGCCATTTAGAAACGACAAGAAGTCAAAAAAAAAGTGTTATTTCGTAACAAAAAAATGTATTCTGGCTGTTTAAATCGGCCACGTCTTGAAAAAGAGGACAGGGATATGTGTATTGTTTAGGTTGTATACCTCTTTTTTGAAAATAAATATGGTTAACCATGACCAGAAAATGTTTAACGTTTAGTCCTGTGGGTCACCACAACGTGTAGTTCAGCAAACAGGGTTGGTGCACTTAAAATTCGCTTAGAAATAAACCCAAGGTAAACGTAGGCAGGTCTGATTGATAGCAATAGTGACGCTGCCATTGTGACGCAGAACAATGAGCTGGGAATAGAACGTTCAGAAGGTGAGTTGATTCCACGGAGCTCAATAGAACTAATAGGAGCTGGCAGGGAGAAGAATGACCTAAAATAAGGCCTGTTTTGTAGCGATTACTATTTAACATATTTAATATTATGAAACTGGGCTCCATGGCGGATGCAATGAACTAGTTTTTATCAGAAAGAAATGTTAAAAATGGGATTTGTCCAGCCTACTTGAGGCCCTCCCGAAAATAATATTAAAAAGTTTGGTTCTTGGACACAGAGGGGTTAAACACGGAAGTTACAGTCCATCTAGTGAATGGAGGAGCACCGGACAGAGGTTGCCAGCATCAATCAACGAGAGAGGATAGGATAACTAGTATGATGCTTATAACATTATTGGCAAGGGACTTGATGACTACTATGCCAAAGATATTTAGAGTTGTTAAACGGATATGAAGAGTGTGTTGATATAATGGTAATAATGTCCAAATTATGTTTGTATCAACGATCACAATTGGTTAAAAAAGTATGCATTACATTATATTAGGCAATAATTAAGTAGGCAAAGTGGTTTTGTCATGTTAAAATTCTATAAAATGTCTAACATTGCAACGAGTACAGTCAGGGTGCCGTGGAACCCCTGCAGTACCTCCACAGACCCCGGATTGAGAACCCCTGCAGTACCTCCACAGACCCCGGATTGAGAACCCCTGCAGTACCTCCACAGACCCCGGATTGAGAACCCCTGATTTAGCAGATGCTCTTATCCAAGCTCATAATACAGTCAAATATACAAGATAGGAGCATTATATTCCAGCTAAACAATGGATTTATAGCGTTTTGCAATAAATAAAAATATATATATACATATAAAATCTAAAATCTATAAATAAAAAATCTGAGAACAGTAATATTGAAGGAACCCATAAGCAACCATTTCTGATTAAAAAAACAAATGTGAACATTTTGGAAATAAACTCAAAATAATGATATCAAAAATTGTCATCTCACCTCTTAGCTTTGGTGTCATGTTCCCCAGAGAGACTCATTTTAGATGCAGGGACCCCCTCCTCTCTCTCCCCAGAGAGACTCATTTTAGAGGCAGGGCCCCCCTCCTCTCTCTCCCCAGAGAGACTCATTTTAGAGGCAGGGCCCCTAAACAGAGATCCAACATGTTTGTTGTGGTTAACACAGTAATTATTGAATGTCAATTGTTTTCATTTATGAATTATCTCTTATAAAACATTTACTAACGGACATAGAAACAGTCAGGTGATTTAATGCAATCACATGAATATGCAGTTGTGACATTTCATCTCCATGGTAACTGTCAATAATAATAATAAGTCACTGTTTGTGAAGGTAGTTATAGACAGTACAGCAACAATAACAATAATAATAATAATAATAAGTCACTGTTTGTTAAGGTAGTTATAGACAGTACAGCAACAATAATAATAATAATAATAATAAGTCACTGTTTGTTAAGGTAGTTATAGACAGTACAGCAACAATAATAATAATAAGTCACTGTTTTAAGGTAGTTATAGATAGTGGCTATTGTCTTTCAATCTGTTATTTTGTTATAATGTATAGTAGTGGGTTGTTAGTGATATGTTATATTATGTAAAGTAGACTAGGTTATAATGTATAGTAGTGGGTTGTTAGTGATATGTAGATGTTATATTATGTAAAGTAGACTAGGTTATAATGTATAGTAGTGGGTTGTTAGTGATATGTAGATGTTATATTATGTAAAGTAGACTAGGTTATAATGTATAGTAGTGGGTTGTTAGTAGTGATATGTTATATTATGTAAGTAGACTAGGTTATAATGTATAGTAGTGGGTTGTTAGTGATATGTAGATGTTATATTATATAAAGTAGACTAGGTTATAATGTATAGTAGTGGGTTGTTAGTGATATGTTATATTATGTAAAGTAGACTATATGTTATATTATGACTAGGTTATAATGTAGTGGGTTGTTAGTGATATGTAGATGTTATATTATATAAAGTAGACTAGGTTATAATGTATAGTAGTGGGTTGTTAGTGATATGTAGATGTTATATTATGTAAAGTAGACTAGGTTATAATGTATAGTAGTGGGTTGTTAGTGATATGTTATATTATGTAAAGTAGACTAGATTATAATGTATAGTAGTGGGTTGTTAGTGATATGTTATATTATGTAAAGTAGACTAGATTATAATGTATAGTAGTGGGTTGTTAGTGATATGTAGATGTTATATTATGTAAAGTAGACTACGTTATAATGTATAGTAGTGGGTTGTTAGTGATATATAGATGTTATATTATGTAAAGTAGGCTAGGTTATGTATAGTAGTGGTTTGTTAGTGATATGTAGATCAAGGTGTAAACCTCGGATATAGCCTACATATCATAGATGACCAGTCTAAATCTGTTCAGATCAGTTCACATAATGTTATAGTCCTACCAGTAGCAGGACAGAGAATGTACTGTATATAACCAGAGAATGTACTGTATATAACCTACATATCATAGATGACCAGTCTAAACCTGTTCAGATCAGTTCACATAATGTTATAGTCCTACCAGTAGCAGGACAGAGAATGTACTGTATATAACCTACATATCATAGATGACCAGTCTAAACCTGTTCAGATCAGTTCACATAATGTTATAGTCCTACCAGTAGCAGGACAGAGAATGTACTGTATATAACCTACATATCATAGATGACCAGTCTAAACCTGTTCAGGTCAGTTCACATAATGTTATAGTCCTACCAGTAGCAGGACAGAGAATGTACTGTATATAGCCTACATATCATAGATGACCAGTCTAAACCTGTTCAGATCAGTTCACATAATGTTATAGTCCTACCAGTAGCAGGACAGAGAATGTACTGTATATAACCTACATATCATAGATGACCAGTCTAAACCTGTTCAGATCAGTTCACATAATGTTATAGTCCTACCAGTAGCAGGACAGAGAATGTACTGTATATAACCTACATATCATAGATGACCAGTCTAAACCTGTTCAGATCAGTTCACATAATGTTATAGTCCTACCAGTAGCAGGACAGAGAATGTACTGTATATAACCTACATATCATAGATGACCAGTCTAAACCTGTTCAGATCAGTTCACATAATGTTATAGTCCTACCAGTAGCAGGACAGAGAATGTACTGTATATAACCTACATATCATAGATGACCAGTCTAAACCTGTTCAGATCAGTTCACATAATGTTATAGTCCTACCAGTAGCAGGACAGAGAATGTTGCCTAGGCCTGATGTTTTTTACAACATTTTCAACGGAGGCCATCAGGTCGGTCGGCATGATAAGCAGTGATGTATTTTTTTTTAGGGAGCACAAAGAAATATGTAAATGACGTCAAAAGGTATTCAATCAAAGTTTGTACCGACATATGTAGTCTATTGAATAGTCTATCATTACAGGTCTCTCCAACCCTGTTTCTGGAGCGCTACCCTCCGGTAGGGTTTCACTCCAACCCCAGTTGTAAACTAACCTGATGTATCTTATAAATCAACTAATTATTTTAATCAGTTGACTAGTTTTGAATAGGAATGAAAACCTACAGGATGGTATCTCTCCGGGAACAGGATCGGAGAGCCCTGTTTTAGAAGATGAATAAAATCAAACCTACCAAAAAATTTTTTTACTACTCAGCTTCAGCTAACCGTCCTAAAATCTTATTAGAAATGTATATTTTTTGTAACAGTAACGTTACCATTCACCTGGTCATTAAATATAATTTATTTAGAATTGATCAGAATTATTTATTCGTGTATTCTCAAAGTGAAAGTTCTCCCTCGCACTACACACATGATGATCAGTGATCATAGATCAAACCTAATCTTGACTATTAAATGTCTGATGACGACCTAACTTTATAATAGTTTGTATGTTGCCTCTAGACTTACCAGAATCTGCTCGTCTTTCCTTCAAATCAATACTTTTACCAGACTTCTAATGTTGCCGAGAAATGTGCGCCACAGTTTCAACATCCATTTTGTAAGTGCATTCGCCTGCAAACTTACTTTCAACTTCATGAGGAAATGACATAACCAGAATTCCTAAACCCAGACGCAACATCCGGAGTCGACCGGGACCGCTGGGAAGAAGACTGTAGGTAGTCGACCGATGCCGTGATTTGGGGTTTGAGAAGTCAGAAGTGAAAAATGATTCCTTAGTTGTACATTTTCTCGAAATCTAAAGCCAAAACCTAGATTCGAGCCAATGAATTAAGTATTTGAACATGTTATTACTCCAACTTCGTGAAAGTAACAAACTGACACCTTATTATTTGAGTCAAAAATGACTTGATATCGAAGGAGTGGCTTTAACGGACTGCACATGCGCAGCTCGGCGTGAGACGACCGTTATACCCGATAATGTGTTTCTGCGCATGAGTTTAGCAAACCAACGTTGTCATGTCATGTGCGTCTGTGTCTAGTTAGTATAAATGTATGTGCATATTACACTATATTACACTTTTGGTGCGGCAGGTAACCTAGTGGTTTTAGTGTTGGGACAGTAACCGGAGCTGACAAGGTAAACATCTGTTGTTCTGCCCTGAACAAGGCAGTTAACCCACTGTTCCCCTGAACAAGGCAGTTAACCCACTGTTCCCAGGTAGACCGTCATTGTAATAAATCATTTCTTCTTAACTGACTTGCCTAGTTAAATAAAGGTTACTTAATTTTTTAATATATATATATATATATATATTTACACAGATAAACTAAGTATGTAGACACCCCTTCAAATTTGTGGATTCGGCTATTTCAGCCACACCTGTTGCTGACAGGTGTAGAAAATCGAGCACACAGCCATGCAATCTCCATAGACAAACATTAGCAGTAGAATGGCCTTAATGAAAATCTCAGTGACTTTCAACGTGGCACAGTCATAGGATACCTTTCCACAAAGTCAGTTCATCACATTTCTGCCCTGCTAGAGATTCCCACTACACACATGATGATCAGTGATCATAGATCAAACCTAATCTTGACTATTAAATGTCTGATGACGACCTAACTTTATAATAGTTTGTATGTTGCCTCTAAACTTACCAGAATCTGCTCGTCTTTCCTTCAAATCAATACTTTTACCAGACGTCTAATGTTGCCGAGAAATGTGCGCCACAGTTTCAACATCCATTTTGTAAGTGCATTCGCCTGCAAACTTACTTTCAACTTCTGTTAGAGGGTGTGTGTTATTTTATATCTATATTGTATCCTTTGAAGTAGTCATGGTGATTGATGTCTAGGGGCCTGGTTGAACTGGGGGGGTTGAGTGTTTGAACTTTTGGAACATGTATGTCCCCCCCATCCCCCCAGTTTTATTGTCCTTATGGTAGTTATCTATGAAGCAGGAATGTGTGTGTGTGTGTGTGTGTGTGTGTGTGTGTGTTCCCCTGGGTGTTTAAACAACAATTAAACAGCTATCTAAATAATGTTTCTCAGCCTAGTTTCCTATTTAGTTCTCTTTATATGTACAGGCACAGAGCTTCCAGATGGCTCCAGCCTAAGGATTTTCAGTGCATGTACACCTGGGGAGATTAGAACCCCAAAGAAAAGATCCTAAAGCTAATTTCAGATTCAGGTTGATCATGACAGCCGCTTTATGAAAGGCCTTTACTTATGGCTAAACAAATTTTTAATATAATATATATATATATATATATATACACACACACATAAAACTAAGTATGTGGACACCCCTTCAAATGTGTGGATTTGGCTATTTCAGCCACACCTGTTGCTGACAGGTGTATAAAATCGAGCACACAGCCATGCAATCTCCATAGACAAACATTAGCAGTAGAATGGCCTTAATGAAAATCTCAGTGACTTTCAACGTGGCACAGTCATAGGATGCCAACTTTCCACAAAGTCAGTTCATCACATTTCTGCCCTGCTAGAGATTCCCCAGTCAACTGTAAATGCTGTGAAGTTGAAACATCTAGGAGAAACAACGGCTCAGGCGCAAAGTGGTAGGCCACACAAGCTCACAGATCGGGGCTGCTGAGGGCTGAAGCACGTCTGTCCTCGGGTTGTAACACTCACTATTGAGTTCCAAACTCGGTAGTGAGCCTCAGACCAGGCACATCAAGCTGAAGGACGAGCACAGTCAGAATCTATTTCAAATGGCTCCTTTTGAGCATCTGTAAATACTAAATAAATACCTATTCTGCATTTGAAATAAAGGTAATTTCAGAATCAGGTTCATCATGACAGCCGCTTTATGAAAGGCCTTTACTTATGGCTAAACAGCTTCTACACAGCTTATTAATTAATGTCTGGGGGATGAAATTAGGTGTTTCTAGGAGGGCTTAAACAAATCTACAGTGAAACAAACATGTACACTTTACACACATATTTATTGACTTTTAAAAAGACCACAGTAACATGACAGAATTTGTGCAAATGCGACGAAATCTGCTAGGGGATATTAAATAGTAGTATTCTGTAACAAGCAATACGTGTTAAACATGAGGCACAGGCAATCATGACAGCCTCTTTATGAAAGGCCTTTAACTATGGCTAAACAGTTTTCTACACATCTTATTAATTAATGATGTGGGCATACCCAGAATTTACAGGCAGGACGGTTGATCTACACATGGAGGGAAAACTTACGGAGTTTTGATGGATCGGGCAAGTGTCTTTGCGTTGGTGAATTGGAAACGGATAATGGTCAGGGCTAACCGGACCCTTTATCTGTAAGAAATAGTAAACATTTTGGAATTATAACATGTGTTAAAATGTAGGTACTAAATATTTTGAATTAAATCACGGTTTTAAAAATGTATCTCACGCTTTAACGATAGGGGAAGAGGGGGTTTAGGGGGTTATTAACTTTATGGAAAACAATATTCACACTATGTGGATTATAAACATGTACATACATAGAGAACCAACACATCAAGATCTAACAGGGATGAGGGGGATTCATAGTACAACAGGAGGCTTCTGTAACCTGCAATACGTGTTAAATATGTTTTACATACATCCACGACTGAATGGTTTCACAAACTACCTTTAAAGGGTTTGTCAGAAAGTTGGAACAGGCCTCATTCAACAGTCTAGAGATGAACCTAGAGACACCAAAAACATCACCGCTTAGAGCAGCTTGGAGATTATTACCCATGTAAGTGGGGAGCAAAGAGCTGATTTAACCAACTCTGTACAAACCCCGACACGGGGTATGATAACTCTGACGCGTACGTCTAATGATTATTGTAGATGTTTACAACTGAGGGAGTTGACAGTAGGTCAATGAGATGTATAAAGGCAAATTGACATAACGGACCTCAAAGACCAGCAGCCTACTTAATAATATAGAATGCAGGGGTGTGTACTGAACATGTAACCATTATAAAACAAAAAAAAAAATGTCTCAAACACCTCCTAGTTAGGGACAGAACGTGGAGCATATACTTTAACACTATGTTACCACAGCTTTAGCGCAAACACACAGCCCCGAATATTTAGCTGCCAGGACAGATTAAAAAAGAGATGTGAATAAGTGAATCCCTCCTAATAGATATTTCTGAAGGCTACTGGACATAAGTGATTGGGAAGCGACTGTTAGACGTAGATTCTCAGAAGCAATTTATAGTCTTTCCTACAATGGTATGTTATAAAGTTTGTAATAATGTACAACTGTAGACCTCCAATGTTTTTGCATAAAACACTAATGATGCATGTTTAAATAGTAGAACAATTTGGTCATTAATTCTAACTCGTCTTTAAAACGTTTGTACTAAATATTTTGGAATTAAATCACTGGTTTTAAAAATGTATCTCACCCTTTAACGATAGGAAAATGTCCTTTCCAGACATCACCCTGGTCTGTCACGAAGAAAAAGACACGGAAAATCGGGGCGTGCGTGCATGTGACGGGCAGCAGGAGTGTGTGTGTGACGGAGCAGCAGGAGTGTGTGTGTGACGGAGCAGCAGGAGTGTGTGTGTGACGGAGCAGCAGGAGTGTGCGTGTGACGGGCAGCAGGAGTGTGTGTGACGGAGCAGCAGGAGTGTGTGTGTGTGTTGTGTGAAAAAGCAGCAGGGTGTGTGTGTGACGGAGCAGCAGGAGGTGTGTGACGGGCAGCAGGAGCATGTGACGGAGCAGCAGGAGTCTATCTGTAGAGCAGGATGTTTGAAACGGAGCAGCAGGAGTGTGCACTGACGGAGCAGCAGGAGTGTGTGTGTGACGGGGCAGCAGGATGTGCACGGGTTTCAGCAGGGTGTGTGTGTTCAAGCAGCATGTGCCCCATCTCTAGCAGCAGAGTGTGCCAAGGTGTGACTATCATGCATAAGGCATGTGATATCTGAGCCAGCCCAGGGTTAAAGCATTGATATCTCTAAGCAGAGCCCGGTGCCCCCACCCCAGGGTTAAACATTGATATCTCTAATCAGCGCCCGGTGCCCCCACCCCGGGGTTAAACAGGATATTGATGCCCCCACCCCAGGGTTAAACATTGATATCTCTTAAGATATCAGAGCCCGGTGCAGCAGGAGTGTGGGTTAAACATTGCCCCCAGCCCAGGGTTAAACATTGATATCTCTAAGCAGAGCCCGGTGCCCCCCACCCCAGGGTTAAACATTGATATCTCTAAGCAGGAGCCCGGTGTTAGGGTTAAACATTGATATCTCTAAGCAGAGCCCGGTGCCCCCACCCCAGGGTTAAACATTGATATCTCTAGCAGGAGTGGTTAAACATTGATATCTCTAAGCAGAGCCCGGTGCCCCCCAGGGTTAAACAGGATATCTCTAAGCAGGGTTAAACATTGATATCTCTAAGCAGAGCCCGGTGCCCCCCACCCCAGGGTTAAACATTGATATCTCTAAGCAGAGCCCGGTGAGTGTGCCCCCACCCCAGGGTTAAACATTGATATCTCTAAGCAGAGGAGTGTGGTGCCCCCACCCCAGGGTTAAACATTGATATCTGTAAGCAGGGTGTTAAAAACATTGATATCTCTAAGCAGAGCAGGGTTAAACATTGATATCTCCAGAGCCCGGTGCCCCCACCCCAGGGTTAAACCCCAGGGTTAAACATTGATATCTCTAAGCAGAGCCCGGTGCCCCCACCCCAGGGTTAAACATTGATATCTCTAAGCAGAGCCCGGTGCCCCCACCCCAGGGTTAAACATTGATATCTCTAAGCAGAGCCCGGTGCCCCCACCCCAGGGTTAAACATTGATATCTCTAAGCAGAGCCCGGTGCCCCCACCCCAGGGTTAAACATTGATATCTCTAAGCAGAGCCTTAAACATTGTGCCCAAGTGTAGGGCCCCACCCCAGGGTTAAACATTGATATCTCTAAGCACCCCAGGGTTAAACATTGATATCTCTAAGCAGAGCCCGGTGCCCCCCCCCCCAGGGTTAAACATTGATATCTCTAAGCAGAGCCCGGTGCCCCCACCCCAGGGTTAAACATTGATATCTCTAAGCAGAGCCCCCCCCACCCCAGGTGCCCCCACCCCAGGGTTAAACATTGATATCTCTAAGCAGAGCCCGGTGCCCCCACCCCAGGGTTAAACATTGATATCTCTAAGCAGAGCCCGGTGCCCCCACCCCGGTTGTAGACAGAATGTCTCCACATCCCCTCCTGTTGTTTGAATTCACAGCCATTGTTCTCTAAACCAAATATACAGGGTGTTACATACAGGATATCTCTCGAAACAATCCCACCACGGCCCTGCAAACTCATTCCGTACTTTCTATAGTTGGGGACAGAACGTGGAGCATATACTTTAACACTATGTTACCACAGCTTTAGCGCAAACACACAGGCCCGAATATTTAGCTGCCGGACAGATTAAAAAAGAGATGTGAATAAGTGAATCCCTCCTAATGGATATTTCTGAAGGCTACTGGACATAGGTGATTGGGAAGCGACTGTACACGAGTTATATGTGTTTTAAACAGGGGGGGGGACAACGTTTAATTTTTATTTTTTATTATTAACACATTCCACGCCCCAACAACCAACGCACAACTGTGGACCAAATGCATTGCGCAGAATCACCATAGGTATTCATTCTAGGCATTTACATGTATGTTTTTAAAAATGAAGACTATTTATACAATGAAACAATGTTTTTTTATTCACAATGTTTGTAAACCATAACTTCTACCCTCTTAGGGTCTACTTGACCCGCTTATTGATTAGAAAGTATGATTAGAAACCAAGGCTGTGGAATATATTCTCTCTCACAGGCTATGAAAAAGACTAGGACATTAACTCCTGAGTGTTGAACTTATGCCCACTCTACAACAACCCAGGTTGTTATAGGGAGCCTGTGTTGTCATTGTTGTGTGATTGTCTATGTTAGGTGCTTGTGTCAGCACATTTGGTATATAGCGTCACGGTCGTTTTTCACTTACTCACCTCCAGAAATATCCAAATACACCTCCGCTGTCTTCAACCAGGATCTCAGCGATCACTGCCTCATTGCCTGTATCCGCTACGGAGCCGCAGTCAAACGACCACCCCTCATCACTGTCAAACGCTCCCTAAAACACTTCTGTGAGCAGGCCTTTCTAATCGACCTGGCCCGGGTATCCTGGAAGGACATTGACCTCATCCCGTCAGTTGAGGATGCCTGGTCATTCTTTAAAAGTAAATTCCTCACCATTTTAGATAAGCATGCTCCGTTCAAAAAATGCAGAACTAAGAACAGATACAGTCCTTGGTTCACCCCAGACCTGACTGCCCTCGACCAGCACAAAAACATCCTGTGGCGGACTGCAATAGCATCGAATAGTCCCCGGGATATGCAACTGTTCAGGGAAGTCCGGAACCAATACACGCAGTCAGTCAGGAAAGCTAAGGCCAGCTTCTTCAGGCAGAAGTTTGCATCCTGTAGCTCCAACTCCAAAAGTTCTGGGACACTGTGAAGTCCATGGAGAACAAGAGCACCTCCTCCCAGCTGCCCACTGCACTGAGGCTAGGTAACACGGTCACCACCGATAAATCCATGATTATCGAAAACTTCAATAAGCATTTCTCAACGGCTGGCCATGCCTTCCGCCTGGCTACTCCAACCTCGGCCAACAGCTCCGCCCCCCTGGCAGCTCCTCGCCCAAGCCTCTCCAGGTTCTCCTTTACCCAAATCCAGATAGCAGATGTTCTGAAAGAGCTGCAAAACCTGGACCCGTACAAATCAGCTGGGCTTGACAATCTGGACCCCCTATTTCTGAAACTTTCCGCCGCCATTGTCGCAACCCCTATTACCAGCCTGTTCAACCTCTCTTTCATATCGTCTGAGATCCCCAAGGATTGGAAAGCTGCCGCAGTCATCCCCCTCTTCAAAGGGGGAGACACCCTGGACCCAAACTGTTACAGACCTATATCCATCCTGCCCTGCCTATCTAAGGTCTTGAAAGCCAAGTCAACAAACAGGTCACTGACCATCTCGAATCCCACCGTACCTTCTCCGCTGTGCAATCTGGTTTCTGAGCCGGTCACGGGTGCACCTCAGCCACACTCAAGGTACTAAACGATATCATAACCGCCATCGATAAAAGACAGTACTGTGCAGCCGTCTTCATTGACCTTGCCAAGGCTTTCGACTCTGTCAATCACCATATTCTTATCGGCAGACTCATTAGCCTCGGTTTTTCGGATGACTGCCTTGCCTGGTTCACCAATTACTTTGCAGACAGAGTTCAGTGTGTCAAATCGGAGGGCATGCTGTCCGGTCCTCTGGCAGTCTCTATGGGGGTGCCACAGGGTTCAATTCTCGGGCCGACTCTTTTCTCTGTATATATCAATGATGTTGCTCTTGCTGCGGGCGATTCCCTGATCCACCTCTCGCAGACGACACCATTCTATATACTTTCGGCCCGTCATTGGACACTGTGCTATCTAACCTCCAAACAAGCTTCAATGCCATACAACACTCCTTCCGTGGCCTCCAACTGCTCTTAAACGCTAGTAAAACCAAATGCATGCTTTTCAACCGATCGCTGCCTGCACCCGCATGCCCGACTAGCATCACCACCCTGGATGGTTCCGACCTTGAATATGTGGACACCTATAAGTACCTAGGTGTCTGGCTAGACTGTTTAAACTCTCCTTCCAGACTCATATCAAACATCTCCAATCGAAAATCAAATCAAGAGTCGGCTTTCTATTCATAACAAAGCCTCCTTCACTCACGCCGCCAAGCTTACCCTAGTAAAACTGACTATCCTTCCTCGACTTCGGCGATGTCATCTACAAAATGGCTTCCAACACTCTACTCAGCAAACTGGATGCAGTCTATCACAGTGCCATCCGTTTTGTCACTAAAGCACCTTATACCACCCACCACTGCGACCTGTATGCTCTAGTCGGCTGGCCCTCGTTACATATTCGTCGCCAGACCCACTGGCTCCAGGTCATCTACAAGTCCATGCTAGGTAAAGCTCCGCCTTATCTCAGTTCACTGGTCACAATGGCAACACCCATCCGTAGCACGCGCTCCAGCAGGTGTATCTCACTGATCATCCCTAAAGCCAACACCTCATTTGGCCGCCTTTCGTTCCAGTACTCTGCTGCCTGTGACTGGAACGCAGATTGCAAAAATCGCTGAAGTTGGAGACTTTTATCTCCCTCACCAACTTCAAACATCAGCTATCTGAGCAGCTAACCGATCGCTGCTGCTGTACATAGTCTATTGGTAAATAGCCCACCCATTTTCACCTACCTCATCCCCATACTGTTTTTATTTATTTACTTGCTCTTTTGCACACCAATATCTCTACCTGTACATGACCATCTGATCATTTATCACTCCAGTGTTAATCTGCAAATTGTAATTATTCGCCTACCTCCTCATGCCTTTTGCACACATTGTATATAGACTCCCCCTTTGTTTTCTACTGTGTTATTGACTAGTTAATTGTTTATTCCATGTGTAACTCTGTGTTGTCTGCTCACACTGCTATGCTTTATCTTGGCCAGGTCGCAGTTGCAAATGAGAACTTGTTCTCAACTAGCCTACCTGGTTAAATAAAGGTGAAAAAATAAATCCATTAGGAGGGCTTCACAGATGTTATGCTGCCTGGTGTCTTACGAAGTCGTTCAGAGTGCACACTTTTCTTTTTTTAATATATAAATATTCTTGGGTATGTGATTATTTGGATTTACGCCTAAAATTGTGTGATCGTGAAGGGGCGCCGTAAAGGACAGGGCGCCGTTTGCTTCTGAGAATCTACGTCTAACAGTCGCTTCCCAATCACTTATGTCCAGTAGCCTTCAGAAATATCTATTAGGAGGGATTCACTTATTCACATCTCTTTTTTTAATCTGTCCTGGCAGCTAAATATTCGGGCCTGTGTGTTTGCGCTAAAGCTGTGGTAACATAGTGTTAAAGTATATGCTCCACGTTCTGTCCCCAACTATAGAAAGTACGGAATGAGTTTGCAGGGCCGTGGTGGGATTGTTTCGAGAGATATCCTGTATGTAACACCCTGTATATTTGGTTTAGAGAACAATGGCTGTGAATTCAAACAACAGGAGGGGATGTGGAGACATTCTGTCTACAACCGGGGTGGGGGGCACCGGGCTCTGCTTAGAGATATCAATGTTTAACCCCGGGGTGGGGGCACCGGGCTCTGCTTAGAGATATCAATGTTTAACCCTGGGGTGGGCACCGGGCTCTGCTTAGAGATATCAATGTTTAACCCTGGGGTGGGGGCACCGGGCTCTGCTTAGAGATATCAATGTTTAACCCTGGGGTGGGGGCACCGGGCTCTGCTTAGAGATATCAATGTTTAACCCTGGGGTGGGGGGCACCGGGCTCTGCTTAGAGATATCAATGTTTAACCCTGGGGTGGGGGCACCGGGCTCTGCTTAGAGATATCAATGTTTAACCCTGGGGTGGGGGGGGGCACCGGGCTCTGCTTAGAGATATCAATGTTTAACCCTGGGGTGGGGGGGTGGGGGGCCGGGCTCTGATTAGAGATATCAATGTTTAACCCTGGGGTGGGGGCACCGGGCTCTGATTAGAGATATCAATGTTTAACCCTGGGGTGGGGGCACCGGGCTCTGCTTAGAGATATCAATGTTTAACCCTGGGGTGGGGGGCACCGGGCTCTGCTTAGAGATATCAATGTTTAACCCTGGGGTGGGGGCACCGGGCTCTGCTTAGAGATATCAATGTTTAACCCTGGGGTGGGGGCACCGGGCTCTGCTTAGAGATATCAATGTTTAACCCTGGGGTGGGGGGCACCGGGCTCTGCTTAGAGATATCAATGTTTAACCCTGGGGTGGGGGGCACCGGGCTCTGCTTAGAGATATCAATGTTTAACCCTGGGGTGGGGGGCACCGGGCTCTGCTTAGAGATATCAATGTTTAACCCTGGGGTGGGGGGCACCGGGCTCTGCTTAGAGATATCAATGTTTAACCCTGGGGGGGCACCGGGCTGGGGCACCGGGCTCTGCTTAGAGATATCAATGTTTAACCCCGGGGTGGGGGCACCGGGCTCTGCTTAGAGATATCAATGTTTAACCCCTGGGGTGGGGGGCACCGGGCTCTGCTTAGAGATATCAATGTTTAACCCTGGGATCTGCTTAGAGATATCAATGTTTAACCCTGGGGTGGGGGCACCGGGCTCTGCTTAGAGATATCAATGTTTAACCCTGGGGTGGGGGCACCGGGCTCTGCTTAGAGATATCAATGTTTAACCCTGGGGTGGGGGCACCGGGCTCTGCTTAGAGATATCAATGTTTAACCCTGGGGTGGGGGGCACCGGGCTCTGCTTAGAGATATCAATGTTTAACCCTGGGGTGGGGGCACCGGGCTCTGCTTAGAGATATCAATGTTTAACCCTGGGGTGGGGGGGGGGCACCGGGCTCTGCTTAGAGATATCAATGTTTAACCCTGGGGTGGGGGGCACCGGGCTCTGCTTAGAGATATCAATGTTTAACCCTGGGGTGGGGGGCACCGGGCTCTGCTTAGAGATATCAATGTTTAACCCTGGGGTGGGGGCTCCAATGTTTAACCCTGGGGTGGGGGCTCTGCTTAGAGATATCAATGTTTAACCCTGGGGTGGGGGCACCGGGCTCTGCTTAGAGATATCAATGTTTAACCCTGGGGTGGGGGGCACCCTGGGCTCTGCTTAGAGATATCAATGTTTAACCCTGGGGTGGGGGCACCGGGCTCTGCTTAGAGATATCAATGTTTAACCCTGGGGTGGGGGCACCGGGCTCTGCTTAGAGATATCAATGTTTAACCCTGGGGGGGGGCACCGGGCTCTGCTTAGAGATATCAATGTTTAACCCTGGGGTGGGGGCACCGGGCTCTGCTTAGAGATATCAATGTTTAACCCTGGGGTGGGGGCACCGGGCTCTGCTTAGAGATATCAATGTTTAACCCTGGGGTGGGGGCACCGGGCTCTGCTTAGAGATATCAATGTTTAACCCTGGGGTGGGGGGCACCGGGCTCTGCTTAGAGATATCAATGTTTAACCCTGGGGTCTGGGGGGCACCGGGCTCTGCTTAGAGATATCAATGTTTAACCCTGGGGTGGGGGCACCGGGCTCTGCTTAGAGATATCAATGTTTAACCCTGGGGTGGGGGCACCGGGCTCTGCTTAGAGATATCAATGTTTAACCCACGGGGTGGGGGGCACCGGGCTCTGCTTAGAGATATCAATGTTTAACCCTGGGGTGGGGGGCACCGGGCTCTGCTTAGAGATATCAATGTTTAACCCTGGGGTGGGGGCACCGGGCTCTGCTTAGAGATATCAATGTTTAACCCTGGGGTGGGGGGCACCGGGCTCTGCTTAGAGATATCAATGTTTAACCCCGGGGTGGGGGGGTGGGGGCACCGGGCTCTGCTTAGAGATATCAATGTTTAACCCTGGGGTGGGGGGCACCGGGCTCTGCTTAGAGATATCAATGTTTAACCCTGGGGTGGGGCTCTGGGGGGGGTGGGGGCACCGGGCTCTGCTTAGAGATATCAATGTTTAACCCTGGGGTGGGGGCACCGGGCTCTGCTTAGAGATATCAATGTTTAACCCTGGGGTGGGGGCACCGGGCTCTGCTTAGAGATATCAATGTTTAACCCTGGGGGGGGGGCACCGGGCTCTGCTTAGAGATATCAATGTTTAACCCTGGGGGCACCGGCTCTGTGGGGGCACCAGGCTCTGCTTAGAGATATCAATGTTTAACCCTGGGGGCACCGGGCTGGGGGCACCGGGCTCTGCTTAGAGATATCAATGTTTAACCCTGGGGTGGGGGCACCGGGCTCTGCTTAGACATATCAATGTTTAACCCCGGGGTGGGGGCACCGGGCTCTGCTTAGAGATATCAATGTTTAACCCTGGGGTGGGGGCACCGGGCTCTGCTTAGAGATATCAATGTTTAACCCCGGGGTGGGGGGCACCGGGCTCTGCTTAGAGATATCAATGTTTAACCCTGGGGTGGGGGCACCGGGCTCTGCTTAGAGATATCAATGTTTAACCCTGGGGTGGGGGGCACCGGGCTCTGCTTAGAGATATCAATGTTTAACCCTGGGGTGGGGGGCACCGGGCTCTGCTTAGAGATATCAATGTTTAACCCCGGGGTGGGGGGCACCGGGCTCTGCTTAGAGATATCAATGTTTAACCCTGGGGTGGTCGGCAGATATCTGGACATGCCTTATGCATGATAGTGCACACCTTGGTTTCAAACGATTCTCTACAGATAGAATGGGGCTACATGCTTGGGCCCCTGTTGAACACACACGCCCCCTTTGTTTTTGAAACGCACACACACACACACTCCTGCTGCTCCGTCACATGCACACTCACGCACACGCACCCCGATTTTCCGTGTCTTTTTCTTCGTGACAGACCAGGGTGATGTCGGGAAAGGACATTTTCCTATCGTTAAAGGGTGAGATACATTTTTAAAACCAGTGATTTAATTCCAAAATATTTAGTACAAACGTTTTAAAGACGAGTTAGAATTAATGACCAAATTGTTCTACTATTTAAACATGCATCATTAGTGTTTTATGCAAAAACATTGGAGGTCTACAGTTGTACATTATTACAAACTTTATAACATACCATTGTAGGAAAGACTATAAATTGCTTCTGAGAATCTACGTCTAACAGTCGCTTCCCAATCACTTATGTCCAGTAGCCTTCAGAAATATCTATTAGGAGGGATTCACTTATTCACATCTCTTTTTAATCTGTCCTGGCAGCTAAATATTCGGGGCTGTGTGTTTGCGCTAAAGCTGTGGTAACATAGTGTTAAAGTATATGCTCCACGTTCTGTCCCTAACTAGGAGGTGTTTCGAGACATTTTTTGTTTTATAATGGTTACATGTTCAGTACACACCCCTGCATTCTATATTATAAAGTAGGCTGTTGGTCTTTGAGGTCCGTTATGTCAATTTGCCTTTATACATCTCATTGACCTACTGTCAACTCCCTCCGTTGTAAACATCTACAATAATCATTAGACATACGCGTCAGAGTTATCATACCCCGTGTCGGGGTTTGTACAGAGTTGGTTAAATCCTCTCTTTTGCTCCCCACTTACATGGGTAATAATCTCCAAGCTGCTCTAAGCGGTGATGTTTTTGGTGTCTCTAGGTTCATCTCTAGACTGTTGAATGAGGCCTGTTCCAACTTTCTGACAAACCCTTTAAAGGTAGTTTGTGAAACCATTCAGTCGTGGATGTATGTAAAACATATTTAACACGTATTGCAGGTTACAGAAGCCTCCTGTTGTACTATGAATCCCCCCTCATCCCTGTTAGATCTTGATGTGTTGGCTCTCTATGTATGTACATGTTTATAATCCACATAGTGTGAATATTGTTTTCCATAAAGTTAATAACCCCCCTAAACCCCCTCTTCCCCTATCGTTAAAGCGTGAGATACATTTTTAAAACCAGTGATTTAATTCAAAATATTTAGTACCTACATTTTAACACATGTTATAATTCCAAAATGTTTACTATTTCTTACAGATAAAGGGTCCGGTTAGCCCTGACCATTATCCGTTTCCAATTCACCAACGCAAAGACGCTTGCCCGATCCATCAAAACTCCGTAAGTTTTCCCTCCATGTGTAGATCAACCGTCCTGCCTGTAAATTCTGGGTATGCCCACATCATTAATTAATAAGATGTGTAGAAAACTGTTTAGCCATAGTTAAAGGCCTTTCATAAAGAGGCTGTCATGATTGCCTGTGCCTCATGTTTAACACGTATTGCTTGTTACAGAATACTACTATTTAATATCCCCTAGCAGATTTCGTCGCATTTGCACAAATTCTGTCATGTTACTGTGGTCTTTTTAAAAGTCAATAAATATGTGTGTAAAGTGTACATGTTTGTTTCACTGTAGATTTGTTTAAGCCCTCCTAGAAACACCTAATTTCATCCCCCAGCATTAATTAATAAGCTGTGTAGAAGCTGTTTAGCCATAAGTAAAGGCCTTTCATAAAGCGGCTGTCATGATGAACCTGATTCTGAAATTACCTTTATTTCAAATGCAGAATAGGTATTTATTTAGTATTTACAGATGCTCAAAAGGAGCCATTTGAAATAGATTCTGACTGTGCTCGTCCTTCAGCTTGATGTGCCTGGTCTGAGGCTCACTACCGAGTTTGGAACTCAATAGTGAGTGTTACAACCCGAGGACAGACGTGCTTCAGCCCTCAGCAGCCCCGATCTGTGAGCTTGTGTGGCCTACCACTTTGCGCCTGAGCCGTTGTTTCTCCTAGATGTTTCAACTTCACAGCATTTACAGTTGACTGGGGAATCTCTAGCAGGGCAGAAATGTGATGAACTGACTTTGTGGAAAGTTGGCATCCTATGACTGTGCCACGTTGAAAGTCACTGAGATTTTCATTAAGGCCATTCTACTGCTAATGTTTGTCTATGGAGATTGCATGGCTGTGTGCTCTATTTTATACACCTGTCAGCAACAGGTGTGGCTGAAATAGCCGAATCCACAAATTTGAAGGGGTGTCCACATACTTAGTTTATCTGTGTGTGTGTATATATATATATATATATATATATATATATATTAATATATATATATATTAAAAAGGCCTTTCATAAATGTCATGATCAACCTTTAACCTTTATTTAACTAGGCAACAGTTAAGAAGAAATGATTTATTACAATGACGGTCTACCGCTGGAACAGTGGGTTAACTGCCTTGTTCAGGGGAACAGTGGGTTAACTGCCTTGTTCAGGGGGAACAGTGGGTTAACTGCCTTGTTCAGGGGAACAGTGGGTTAACTGCCTTGTTCAGGGAACAGTGGGTTAACTGCCTTGTTCAGGGGAACAGTGGGTTCAACTGCCTTGTTCAGGGGAACAGTGGGATAACTGCCTTGTTCAGGGAACAGTGGGTTAACTGCCTTGTTCAGGGAACAGTGGGTTAACTGCCTTGTTCAAAATGGGAACAGTGGGTTAACTGCCTTGTTCAGGGGAACAGTGGGTTAACTGCCTTGTTCAGGGAACAGTGGGTTAACTGCCTTGTTCAGGGGAACAGTGGGTTAACTGCCTTGTTCAGGGAACAGTGGGTTAACTGCCTTGTTCAGGGAACAGTGGGTTAACTGCCTTGTTCAGGGGAACAGTGGGTTAACTGCCTTGTTCAGGGGAACAGTGGGTTAACTGCCTTGTTCAAACAGTGGGTTAACTGCCTTGTTCAGGGAGACAGTGGGTTAACTGCCTTGTTCAGGGAACAGTGGGTTAACTGCCTTGTTCAGGGTCAGAACAGTGGGTTAACTGCCTTGTTCAGGGGTGTCTACAACAGTGGGTTAACTGCCTTGTTCAGGGGAACAGTGGGTTAACTGCCTTGTTCAGGGGAACAGTGGGTTAACTGCCTTGTTCAGGGGAACAGTGGGTTAACTGCCTTGTTCAGGGGAACAGTGGGTTAACTGCCTTTTCAGGGCAGAACAACAGATGTTTACCTTGTCAGCTCCGGTTACTGTCCCAACACTAAAACCACTAGGTTACCTGCCGCACCAAAAGTGTAATATAGTGTAATATGCACATACATTTATACTAACTAGACACAGACGCACATATCACGGCAACGTTGGTTTGCTAAACTCATGCGCAGAAACACATTATCGGGTATAACGGTCGTCTCACGCCGAACTGCGCATGTGCAGTCCGTTAAAGCCACTCCTTCGATATCAAGTCATTTTTGACTAAAATAATAACATGCCAGTTTGTTACTTTCCCGAAGTTGGAGTAATAACATGTTCAAATACTTAATTCATTGGCTCGAATCTAGGTTGTGTCTTTAGATTTCGAGAAAATGTACAACTAAGGAATAATTTTTCACTTCTGACTTCTCAAACCCCAAATCACGGCATCGGTCGACTTCCTACAGTCTTCTTCCCAGCGGTCCCGGTCGACTCGGGATGTTGCGTCTGGGTTTAGGAATTCTGGTTATGTCATTTCCTCATGAAGTTGAAAGTAAGTTTGCAGGCGAATGCACTTACAAAATGGATGTTGAAACTGTGGCGCACATTTCTCGGCAACATTAGAAGTCTGGTAAAAGTATTGATTTGAAGGAAAGACGAGCAGATTCTGGTAAGTCTAGAGGCAACATACAAACTATTATAAAGTTAGGTCGTCATCAGACATTTAATAGTCAAGATTAGGTTTGATCTATGATCACTGATCATCATGTGTGTAGTGCGAGGGAGAACTTTCACTTTGAGAATACACGAATAAAATATTCTGATCAATTCTAAATAAATTATATTTAATGACCAGGTGAATGGTAACGTTACTGTTACAACAAATATACATTTCTAATAAGATTTTAGGACGGTTAGCTGAAGCTGAATAGTAAAAAAATTGGAGGATGGATTTTATCCATCTTCTAAAACAGGGCTCTCCGATCCTGTTCCTGGAGAGATACCATCCTGTAGGTTTTCATTACTATTCAAAACTAGCAGTCCTGATTAAAATAATGAGTTGGTTTATAAGATAAATCATGCTATTTACAACTGGGGTTGGAGAGAAACCCTACCGGAGGGTAGCGCTCCAGAAACAGGGTTGGAGAGAAACCCTACCGGAGGGTAGCGCTCCAGAAACAGGGTTGGAGAGACCTGTAATGATAGACTATATTCAATAGACTACATCTGTCGGTACAAACTTTGATTGAATAAATTATGACGTCATTTACATAGTTTGCTGCGCTCCCTCACCTAAAAAAAATACATCACTGCTTATCATGCCGACCGACCTGATGGCCTCCGTTGAAAATGTTGTAAAAAATATCAGGCCGAGGCTACATTCTCTGTCCTGCTACTGGTAGGACTATAACATTATGTGAACTGACCTGAACAGGTTTAGGCTGGTCATCTATGATATGTAGGTTATATACAGTACATTCTCTGTCCTGCTACTGGTAGGACTATAACATTATGTGAACTGACCTGAACAGGTTTAGGCTGGTCATCTATGATATGAATATACAGTACATTCTCTGTCCTGCTACTGGTAGGACTAAACATTATGTGAACTCAACAGGTTTAGACTGGTCATCTATGATATGTAGGTTATATACAGTACATTCTCTGTCCTGCTACTGGTAGGACTATAACATTATGTGAACTGATCTGAACAGGTTTAGACTGGTCATCTATGATATGTAGGTTATATACAGTACATTCTCTGTCCTGCTACTGGTAGGACTATAACATTATGTGAACTGATCTGAACAGGTTTAGACTGGTCATCTATGATATGTAGGCTATAGCCGAGGTATAGACCTTGATCTGCATATCACTAACAAACTGCTATTATACATTATAACCTAGCCTACTTTACATAATATAACATCTACATATCACTAACAAACTGCTATTATACATTATAACCTAGTCTACTTTACATAATATAACATATCACTAACAACCCACTACTATACATTATAACCTAGTCTACTTTACATAATATAACATCTACATATCACTAACAACCCACTACTATACATTATAACCTAGTCTACTTTACATAATATAACATATCACTAACAACCCACTGGTTTAGGCTGGTCATCTATGATATGTAGGCTATAGCTGAGGTATAGAAAGGTAGTTATAGACAGTACAGCAACAATAATAATAATAATAATAATAATAATAATAATACTGTCTATAACTACCTTAATGTTGCTGTACTTATTATTACTATTATTAACAATTACAGTGACTTATTATTAACTTAAACAGTGATTATTATTGTTATTATTATTGTTGTTGCTGTACTGTCTATAACTACCTTAACAAACAGTGACTTATTATTATTATTATTATTGTTGCCGTACTGTCTATAACTACCTTAACAAACAGTGACTTATTATTATTATTATTGTTGTTTCTGTACTGTCTATAACTACCTTAACAAACAGTGACTTATTATTATTACAGACAGTTGCCATGGAGATGAAATGTCACAACTACATATTCATGTGATGCATTAAATCACCTGACTGTTTCTATGTCTGTTAGTAAATGTTTTATTTCTCAAAGAGATAATGAATAAATGAGACAATTGACATTCAAGAATTACTGTTCCAACATGTTGGATCTCTGTTTAGGGGTCAGTGCTCTAAAAGGAGTCTCTCTGGGGAGAGAGAGGAGGGACCTGCCTCTAAAAGGAGTCTCTCTGGGGAGAGAGAGGAGGGGGGACCCTGGAGTCTCTAAAAGGCCTGCCTCTCTCTCTGTGGAGAGAGAGGAGGGACCTGCCTCTAAAAGGTGTCTCTCTGGGAAGAGAGAGGAGGGACCTGCCTCTAAAAGGCATCTCTCTGTGGAGTCTCTCTTGGGAGAGAGGAGGGACCTGCCTCTAAAAGGTGTCTCTCTGGGAAGAGAGAGGAGGGACCTGCCTCTAAAAGGCATCTCTCTGGGGAGAGAGAAAAGGAGGGACCTGCCTCTAAAATGAGTCTCTCTTGGGAGAGAGAGGAGGGACCTGCCTCTAAAAGGTGTCTCTCTGGGAAGAGAGAGGAGGGACCTGCCTCTAAAAGGCATCTCTCTGGGGAGAGAGAGGAGGGGGCCCCTGCCTCTAAAATGTGGCTCTCTGGGGAACATGACACCAAATCTAAGAGGTGAGATGACCATTTTTTAAATAATTATTAAGAGTTTATTTCCAAAATGCATCACATTTGTTTTTTCATCAGAAATGGTTGCTCATGGGTACCTTCAAAATTACTGTTCTCAGATTTTTAACTAATAGATTTTAGATGGGTATATCTTAAATTATTATTACTATTATTATCAGTTAATAGATTTTAGATGGGTATATCCAAATGGACAGGTCTAGCTCATTGATTAGCTACGTATGACCTATTTTAGCCTTAACCCTAATTATAGGGTAAGGTAGCCTAGAACACTTTTAGAAACTATTTTAGTATTAATATTATTTTAGTAAATACCATTATAGTACTAAATAGCACTGATTATTTTGTTAATCAAAACCAGACACAATAGTTATATTTAAATAATGTGGTTTGGACAGATTTGAAATTGTCGTGGGATAAGTGGAGCAGGTTTGATACTGATCTAAGGAATTAACAAGAAAAATACACTATATTTCTCAGCTGCCTCACCAATGTCTGTAAGTGAATTAATAACTTTTAATAGCTAAATATTTCCAATAGATGGCAGCATACGACCATGAAGCATCAGTTATCAATATAATTGACAGTTATATGATGGACCACGAAGCATCAGTTATAGGTTATAGGCTACAAGCAGCAATATGAGGACCATTCAGTTATAGGTTATAGGCTACAAGCAGCAATATGACGGACCATGAAGCATCAGTTATAGGTTATAGGCTACAAGTTAGCAATATGAAGCATCAGGACCATGAAGCATCAGTTATAGGTTATAGGCTACAAGCAGCAATATGACACCATGAAGCATCAGTTATAGGTTATAGGCTACAAGCAGCAATATGACGGACCATGAAGCATCAGTTATAGGCTACAAGCAGCAATATGATGGACCATGAAGCATCAGTTATAGTCTACAAGCAGCAATATGATGGACCATGAAGCATCAGTTATAGGTTATAGGCTACAAGCAGCAATATGATGGACCATGAAGCATCAGTTATAGGTTATAGGCTACAAGCAGCAATATGATGGACCATGAAGCATCAGTTATAGGCTACAAGCAGCAACATGATGGACCATGAAGCATCAGTTATAGTCTACAAGCAGCAATATGATGGACCATGAAGCATCAGTTATAGTCTACAAGCAGCAATATGATGGACCATGAAGCATCAGTTATAGGCTACAAGCAGCAATATGATGGACCATGAAGCATCAGTTATAGGCTACAAGCAGCAATATGATGGACCATGAAGCATCAGTTATAGGCTACAAGCAGCAATATGATGGACCATGAAGAAGCATCAGTTATAGGCTACAAGCAGCAATATGATGGACCATGAAGCATCAGTTATAGGCTACAAGCAGCAATATGATGGACCATGAAGCATCAGTTATAGGCTACAAGCAGCAATATGATGGACCATGAAGCATCAGTTATAGGCTACAAGCAGCAATATGATGGACCATGAAGCATCAGTTATAGGCTACAAGCAGCAATATGATGGACCATGAAGCATCAGTTATAGTCTACAAGCAGCATCAGTTATAGGCTACAAGCAGCATGACCATGAAGCATCAGTTATAGGCTACAAGCAGCATGTGACCATGAAGCATCAGTTATAGGCTACAAGCAGCAATATGATGGACCATGAAGCATCAGTTATAGGCTACAAGCAGCAATATGATGGACCATGAAGCATCAGTTATAGGCTACAAGCAGCAATATGATTGACATAAAATAGCATGCAACCACAGACGATATGTCCCAAGATTTTCTAAAATGGTCACTCATTACTTTAGTTAGCTATACATCTCGTATTAGGCCTGTGTTGCTATTGGGAGAGCAAAAATTTAGTGATTATAGCAGGTATTGAACCCCGGGTAAATAATCACTAGTCAGAACCTTAACCTCAGTATACATTCATTATAACATTCAAAAATTCAACCCTCCCGGTTAGTAAATTTATCTCAACATGCCCCTCGAGAAGGCAGTGTGACAACACCAGCTTTTTAGTGGGGATGAGTTGACTACTTGCTCGAGAAGGCAGAGCAGCTTGATGCTGGTCGATTAATTTGACAATGAATGTACTATAAAATAAGTTTTTCTCAACCAGAGATGACTGAATTAATGTTCAGGCTTATTGATAATCGTTATATTAATGAAGTATAATTTCAAAACATGAGCATAAGGTAATAATAAACATGAATCATCATTATATTACTTCACAGTAATCTGTTAAATGCTTTTTCAGTCCTTCCTCTTGTGTTAGCAGTGTGGAAAGGGACAGAAAGAAGCACACAGGAGTTTTCCTGTGAGGGGAGTGGTGGTGTATCCAGGGAGAAAACTAAACTAATCTTCTGAAATGTCATTAGTGGTCTTCTGCTGCCATCTATTGGAATTATGTAGCAACTGCAGTAGTACTGAATAATGTGTAATTCCTTACTAAAGTAGTAATTATATAACATTTTCTAGTTCATTTCACCACTTACAACCATAAAATAACCATTTATGAAATTTGTGAAACTCTTCTTCTGTTTCCCCATCTGAGCTCAGAGGAGATGAGAGATGTAATGTTTGTCTCTGTTGTGTTGAAGTCCAATCAGGCAGGAGAGACCAGCCTCCCTGTTCCCAGCTGTGTGTCCATGAAGAGTGACCGGTCTATGGATCCTCCTCTATACTTTAGAGAGGGAGACTTTTCTACTGAACAAAGGTAAGAAGAACTCATGGGTCCTGGTCAGTGAGTTAAACAACACTGTCTCTAGTCATTTCTCCTCTCCCACTTTCCCATTTATTGTTGCTGTTTTCATAATCTGTAGGCTAATCATTTTGTCCATTTTCATATTCCTAAAACAATATTAAACAAACTCCACATTCCGTCTGTGTGTGTGTGTGTGTTCGTGCGGATGTGTATGTACTCCTCGGATGAGGAGATGTAATCTCTATCCTGATTGTCTAGTCACTTTTATACTTACCTACATGTGCATATTACGTCAACTACCTGGTACCCTGCACATTGACTCAGTACTGGTACTCCTTATAGTCTCATTATTACCTCAACTACCTGGTACCCTGCACTATTGACTCGATGTACTGGTACAGTATCTACGTATGCATATGACTCAGTACTGTCTCATTATTACCTCAACTACCTGGTACCCTGCACATTGACTCAGTACTGGTACTTGTTATAGTCTCATTATTACCTCAACTACCTGGTACCCTGCACATTGACTCAGTACTGGTACTCCTTATAGTCTCATTATTACCTCAACTACCTGGTACCCTGCACATTGACTCAGTACTGGTACTCCTTATAGCCTCATTATTACCTCAACTACCTGGTACCCTGCACATTGACTCATTGACTCAGTCATTATTACTGGTACCAGACTTACTGGTACTCCTGCACTCATTATTACCTCAACTACCTGGTACCCTGCACATTGACTCAGTACTGGTACTCCTTATAGCCTCATTATTACCTCAACTACCTGGTACCCTGCACATTGACTCAGTACTGGTACTCCTTATAGTCTCATTATTACCTCAACTACCTGGTACCCTGCACATTGACTCAGTACTGGTACTCCTTATAGTCTCATTATTACCTCAACTACCTGGTACCCTGCACATTGACTCAGTACTGGTTTGTAGTCTTTTCAACTACATAGTCTCATTATTACCTCAGCTACCTGGTACCCTGCACATTGACTCAGTACTGGTACTCCTTATAGTCTCATTATTACCTCAACTACCTGGTACCCTGCACATTGACTCAGTACTGGTACTCCTTATAGCCTCATTATTACCTCAACTACCTGGTACCCTGCACATTGACTCAGTACTGGTACTCCTTATAGTCCTCATTATTACCTCAACTACCTGGTACCCTGCACATTGACTCAGTACTGGTACTCCTTATAGCCTCATTATTACCTCAACTACCTGGTACCCTGCACATTGACTCAGTACTGGTACTCCTTATAGTCTCATTATTACCTCAACTACCTGGTACCCTGCACATTGACTCAGTACTGGTACTCCCTCATTATTACCTCAACTACCTGGTACCCTGCACATTGACTCAGTACTGGTACTCCTTATAGTCCTCATTATTACCTACCTGGTACCCTGACATTGACTCAGTACTGGTACAAAGGTAAGAAGAACTCATTATTACCTCAGTGAGTTAAACAACACTGTCTCTGTCACTTGACTCCTTATCCCATTTTACCCATTTACCTGGTTGTTTGACTCAGTAATCTGGTACTCCTTATAGCCTCATTATTACCTCAACTACCTGGTACCCTGCACATTGACTCAGTACTGGTACTCCTTATAGTCTCATTATTACCTCAACTACCTGGTACCCTGCACATTGACTCAGTACTGTACTCCTTATAGTCTCATTATTACCTCAACTACCTGGTACCCTGCACATTGACTCAGTACTGGTACTCCTTATAGCCTCATTATTACCTCAACTACCTGGTACCCTGCACATTGACTCAGTACTGGTACTCCTTATAGTCTCATTATTACCTCAACTACCTGGTACCCTGCACATTGACTCAGTACTGGTTCTCCTTATAGTCTCATTATTACCTCTAACAAAGAAATCAAAATCTCCCAACTGGCCGATGATACTAATCTTTTCTTAAGAGACAAAGATAATAATAATGATATTTAATGCTATAACTGCATGTTCTATTGCATCAGGATTAAAACTGAATGTTTCTAAATGTGAAATCTTATGTTTATTTGACTCTGATGATGAAGTAATTGAAAATATTCCTGCAAAGGACTGTGTTAAATATTTAGGAATTCATCTGTCAAAAAACCACTTAGTCAGACAACAGAATTTCTCTACTAAAATTAAGAGAACTAAAAATATATTTAATAATTGGCTATATTTAATAATTGGCTACAAAGAGACCTTTCTATACTTGGGAGAGTACTTCTGTCCAAGGCAGAGGGACTGTCTCGTTTTGTGTACCCCTCATTATCGTTATGTGTAAATCCAGCTACTTGAAAAGAGATCAATAAGACCTTTCTTGATCTTGATCTGGAAAAATAAGTCTCACAAACTAAAAAAATATCTCCTTTCTAACGAAAGAGCTGAAGGCGGTCTAGAAGTGTTGGACTTTGTTGACATAAATAACAGTTTCAAGATAAACTGGTTGAAAAAATGTCATGCTCAATACTGATTCAATATGGTATTTCATTCCAAATAATGTGTTTAATAAATTGGGAGGTCTTCAATTTTTACTGCAATTTAATGTAATGTAATTATATTCCTGAAAGATTACCTGCTAAATTGGCTAGGTTTCATCAACAAGCTTTACTGGCCTGGAAAATATGTTTCCTGCACAGTTTTTCCCTTCATAAACTCTTTTGTGGAATAATTCAGACATAACTGTAAGGAATAAGTCATTGTTCTACCCCAGCTGGCATGAGAGGAATATCGACTTTCTCCTTGATATTGTAGCAATGTGAGTTGATTTTTGTTTTATGAATAAAATACATTTATAAAAAATAAAAATAAAATATTATTATTATTTAAAAAAAAAAATTAAACAAACGAC
>NW_024608644.1:60000-72067 GCF_018296145.1 Oncorhynchus tshawytscha | reverse complement strand
GGTAGGACAGTTACCAGTGGAACTCCTGGGTAGGTCAGTTACCAGTGGTACTACTGGGTAGGTCAGTTACTACAGTGGTACTACTGGGTAGGTCAGTTACCAGTGGTACTACTGGGTAGGTCAGTCAGTTACCAGTGGGTAGTGGTACCAGTGGTACTGGGTTACCGGTGGTACTAGGTCAGTTACCAGTGGTACTGCTGGGTAGGTCAGTTACCAGTGGAGTGGTACTACTGGGTAGTCGTTACTACTGGGTAGGTCAGTTACCAGTGGTACTACTGGGTAGGTCAGTTACCAGTGATACTGGGTAGGTCAGTTACCAGGATAGGTCAGTTACCAGTGGTACTACTGGGTAGGTCAGTTACCAGTGGTTCTACAGGGTAGGTCAGTTAACAGTGGTACTGCTGACTAGGTCAGTTACCAGTGGAGTAGTACTACTGGGTAGGTCAGTTACCAGTGGTTCGACTGGGTAGGTCAGTTACCAGTGGTTCTACTGGTTAGGTCAGTTACCAGTGGTACTACTGGGTAGGTCAGTTACCAGTGGTACTACTGGGTAGGTCAGTTACCAGTGGTACTACAGGGTAGGTCAGTTACCAGTGGTTCTACTGGGTAGGTCAGTTACCAGTGGTTCTACTGGGTAGGTCAGTACTACTGGGTAGGTCAGACATACAGCCGACAAGAACTACTGAATATAAGATCAGCGTCAACTCACCATCAGTACGACCAAGAATATGTTTTTCGCGACGCGGATCCTGTGTTCTGCCTTACAACCAGTGTAACCGAGTGGATCACATGCAGCGACCAAAAAAAAAAACGACTCAGAAAAAGAGGGAAACGAAGCGGTCTTCTGGTCAGACTCGGAGACGGGCACATCGTGCACCACTCCCTAGCATTCTTCTTGCCAATGTCCAGTCTCTTGACAACAAGGTTGATGAAATCCGAGCAAGGGTAGCATTCCAGAGGGACATCAGAGACTGTAACGTTCTCTGCTTCACGGAAACATGGCTAACTGGAGAGACGCAATCCGAAGCGGTGCAGCCAGCGGGTTTCTCCACGCATCGCGCCGACAGAAACAAACATCTTTCTGGTAAGAAGAGGGGCGGGGGCGTATGTCTTATGGCCAACGTGACATGGTGTGATGAAAGAAACATACAGGAACTCAAATCCTTCTGTTCACCTGATTTAGAATTCCTCACAATCAAATGTAGACCGCATTATCTACCAAGAGAATTCTCTTCGATTATAATCACAGCCGTATATATCCCCCCCAAGCAGACACATCGATGGCTCTGAACGAACTTTATTTAACTCTCTGCAAACTGGAAACGATTTATCCGGAGGCTGCATTCATTGTAGCTGGGGATTTTAACAAGGCTAATCTGAAAACAAGACTCCCTAAATTTTATCAGCATATCGATTGCGCAACCAGGGGTGGAAAGACCCTGGATCATTGTTACTCTAACTTCCGCGACGCATATAAGGCCCTGCCCCGCCCCCTTTCGGAAAAGCTGACCACGACTCCATTTTGTTGATCCCTGCCTACAGACAGAAACTAAAACAAGAAGCTCCCACGCTGAGGTCTGTCCAACGCTGGTCCGACCAAGCTGACTCCACACTCCAAGACTGCTTCCATCACGTGGACTGGGGAGATGTTTCGTATTGGCCAGACAACAACATTGACGAATACGCTGATACGGTGTGCGAGTTCATTAGAACGTGCGTTGAAGATGTCGCTCCCATAGCAACGATTAAAACATTCCCTAACCAGAAACCGTGGATTGATGGCAGCATTCGTGTGAAACTGAAGGCACGAACCACTGCTTTTAATCAGGGCAAGGTGTCTGGTAACATGGCTGAATACAAACAGTGCAGCTATTCCCTCCGCAAGGCTATCAAACAAGCTAAGCGCCAGTACAGAGACAAAGTAGAATCTCAATTCAACGGCTCAGACACAAGAGGTATGTGGCAGGGTCTACAGTCAATCACGGACTACAGGAAGAAACCCAGCCCAGTCACGGACCAGGATGTCTTGCTCCCAGGCAGACTAAATAACTTTTTTGCCCGCTTTGAGGACAATACAGTGCCACTGACACGGCCTGCTCCTTCACTGCAGCCGAAGTGAGTAAGACATTTAAACGTGTTAACCCTCGCAAGGCTGCAGGCCCAGACGGCATCCCCAGCCGCGCCCTCAGAGCATGCGCAGACCAGCTGGCCGGTGTGTTTACGGACATATTCAATCAATCCCTATACCAGTCTGCTGTTCCCACATGCTTCAAGAGGGCCACCATTGTTCCTGTTCCCAAGAAAGCTAAGGTAACTGAGCTAAACGACTACCGCCCCGTAGCACTCACATCCGTCATCATGAAGTGCTTTGAGAGACTAGTCAAGGACCATATCACCTCCACCCTACCTGACACCCTTGACCCACTCCAATTTGCTTACCGCCCAAATAGGTCCACAGACGATGCAATCTCAACCACACTGCACACTGCCCTAACCCATCTGGACAAGAGGAATACCTATGTGAGAATGCTGTTCATCGACTACAGCTCGGCATTCAACACCATAGTACCCTCCAAGCTCGCCATCAAGCTCGAGACCCTGGGTCTCGACCCCGCCCTGTGCAACTGGGTACTGGACTTCCTGACGGGCCGCCCCAGGTGGTGAGGGTAGGCAACAACATCTCCTCCCCGCTGATCCTCAACACTGGGGCCCCACAAGGGTGCGTTCTGAGCCCTCTCCTGTACTCCCTGTTCACCCACGACTGCGTGGCCATGCACGCTCCAACTCAATCATCAAGTTTGCGGACGACACAACAGTGGTAGGCTTGATTACCAACAACGACGAGACGGCCTACAGGGAGGAGGTGAGGGCCCCTCGGAGTGTGGTGTCAGGAAAATAACCTCACACTCAACGTCAACAAAACTAAGGAGATGATTGTGGACTTCAGGAAACAGCAGAGGGAACACCCCCCATCCACATCGATGGAACAGTAGTGGAGAGGGTAGCAAGTTTTAAGTTCCTCGGCATACACATCACAGACAAACTGAATTGGTCCACTCACACAGACAGCATCGTGAGGAAGGCGCAGCAGCGCCTCTTCAACCTCAGGAGGCTGAAGAAATTCGGCTTGTCACCAAAAGCACTCACAAACTTCTACAGATGCACAATCGAGAGCATCCTGGCGGGCTGTATCACCGCCTGGTATGGCAACTGCACCGCCCTCAACCGTAAGGCTCTCCAGAGGGTAGTGAGGTCTGCACAACGCATCACCGGGGGCAAACTACCTGCCCTCCAGGACACCTACACCACCCGATGCTACAGGAAGGCCATAAAGATCATCAAGGACATCAACCACCCGAGCCACTGCCTGTTCACCCCGCTGCCATCCAGAAGGCGAGGTCAGTACAGGTGCATCAAAGCTGGGACCGAGAGACTGAAAAACAGCTTCTATCTCAAGGCCATCAGACTGTTAAACAGCCACCACTAACATTGAGTGGCTACTGCCAACACACTGTCAATGACACTGACTCTACTCCAGCCACTTTAATCATGGGAATCGATGGGAAATGATGTAAAATTTGATTTGATTTGATTTGATACTACTGGGTAGGTCAGTTACCAGTGGTACTACTGGGTAGGTCAGTTACCAGTGGTACTGCTGACTAGGTCAGTTACTACCTAGGGTAGATTAGGTTTTGATCACTGGCCAGGAATGGTTCCTCCTTCAGAGAAACAGCTGTGGTCACATTGTATGGCTCCTCCCCCTTCCCCCCCTCCCACATGCCAGTAATATGCCACACCCCCTTCTTGTCACATGACTGAACAAAATGACTGACACAGATACTGGGGCGGGAGAACCCTAGGGGGATATTCCCCAGGAGGTTTGGTGAATGGGCTCGTGGTAACGACTGGAGCAGAACCGGTGGAATGGTATCAAATACGTTAAACTCCAATCCATTCGCTCCGTTTCTGTCTTTATTATGAGCCGCCCTCCTCTCAGCAGCCTCCTGTGGTATTGGCCTACTGCTGAAGGGATTCAAATGAGTTGTATTATATGTTCAGATATATTTTGACCAGGCTGTGCTGTCACACGATGGGACTGTCAAAACTCTCCTTTCTCAAACCTAGAAGGGTAACAGGTGAAGTACATCATACCTTCAGAACATACCGGGCAGATCCATGTATTTTAGGAGATAAAATGATCCACAAATGTTAAATGAGCCAGAAATATAATTAGATGCTATCAGCTAAAATAAGGTCATATCCCAGTCCACACCCCTTTCCATCAGTATTTCCTCCCTGACCCTCTCTTTCTCTCAGCTCCTGCTCAGCCCCACCCCCCATCCTCCATCCAGCCAGCCTGGGCCAGCTCTCACACCTGGCCTGGACCCTGCCGTGCCTCTCCCCAGCCAGAGCAGCTCACGCCTGGGTACTCTGGACAGGAGCCCAGCCTCTCACATCCATATCCAGGGCCAACAGCTGTACACATGCACGCACACACACACACACACACACACATAGCATTGACACACGCAGGCATGCACGCTAGCTAGCTAACACACACACACACACACACACACACACACACACAGCTGTCTGAGACAGAGCAGACCTGAAGGCTCCGAGGCTTGTTGATGATTCATCTTCAATTAATGTTAATAGTCCTACTCTCTTTTTTTCTCCTTCCCTCCATCCCTTATTCCCTTAATCCCTTATTCCCTTAATCCCTTCATTCCTCCATCTCTCCTTCCCTCCATCCCTCCATCCCTTATTCCCTTAACCCTTCATTCCTCCATCTCTCCTTCTCTCCATCCCTTATTCCCTTAATCCCTTCATTTCTCCATCTCTCCTTCCCTCCATCCCTCCATCCCTTAATCCTTCATTCCTCCATCTCTCCTTCCCTCCATCCCTTATTCCCTTAATCCCTTCATTCCTCCATCTCTCCTTCCTTCCATCCCTCCATCCCTTATTCTCTTAATCCCTTCATTCCTCCATGTCTCCATCCCTCCATCCCTTATTCCCTTAATCCCTTCATTCTTCCATCTCTCCTTCCCTCCATCCCTCCATCCCTCCATCCCTTATTCCCTTAATCCCTTCATTCCTCCACCTCTCCTTCCCCCTTCCCTGCATCCCGTATTCCCTTAATCCCTTCATTCCTCCATCTCTCCTTCCCTCCATCCCTCCATCCCTTATTCCCTTAATCCCTTCATTCCTCCATGTCTCCTTCCCTCCATCCCTCCATCCCTTATTCCCTTAATCCCTTCATTCTTCCATCTCTCCTTCCCTCCATCCCTCCATCCCTTAATTCCTCCATCTCTCCTTCCTCCTTCCCTCCATACCTTATTCCCTTAATCCCTTCATTCCTCCATCTCTCCTTCCTTCCATCCCTTATTCCCTTAATCCCTTCATTCCTCCATCTCTCCTTCCCTCCATCCCTCCATCCCTTATTCCCTTAATCCCTTCATTCCTCCATCTCTCCTTCTCTCCTTCCCTCCATCCCTTATTCCCTTAATCCCTTCATTCCTCCATCTCTCCTTCCCTCCATCCCTTATTCCCTTAATCCCTTCATTCCTCCATCTCTCCTTCCTTCCATCCCTCCATCCCTTATTCCCTTAATCCCTTCATTCCTCCTTCTCTCCTTCCCTCCATCATTCCATCCCTTATTCCCTTAATCCTTCATTCCTCCATCTCTCCTTCCCTCCATCCCTCCATCCCTTATTCCCTTAATCCTTCATTCCTCCATGTCTCCTTCCCTCCATCCCTCCATCCCTTATTCCCTTAATCCCTTCATTCTTCCATCTCTCCTTCCCTCCATCCCTCCATCCCTTATTCCCTCCATCCCTTATTCCCTTAATCCCTTCATTCCTCCATCTCTCCTTCCCTCCTTCTCTCCATCCCTTATTCCCTTAATCCCTTCATTTCTCCATCTCTCCTTCCCTCCATCCCTCCATCCCTTAATCCCTTCATTCCTCCATCTCTCCTTCCCTCCATCCCTTATTCCCTTAATCCCTTCATTCCTCCATCTCTCCTTCCTTCCATCCCTCCATCCCTTATTCTCTTAATCCCTTCATTCCTCCATGTCTCCTTCCCTCCATCCCTCCATCCCTTATTCCCTTAATCCCTTCATTCTTCCATGTCTCCTTCCCTCCATCCCTCCATCCCTTATTCCCTTAATCCCTTCATTCCTCCACCTCTCCTTCCCCCCCTCCCTCCATCCCTTATTCCCTTAATCCCTTCATTCCTCCTTCCCTCCATCATTCCATCCCTTATTCCCTTAATCCCTTCATTCCTCCATCTCTCCTTCCCTCCATCCCTCCATCCCTTATTCCCTTAATCCATTCATTCCTCCATCTCTCCTTCTCTCCTTCCCTCCATCCCTTATTCCCTTAATCCCTTCATTCCTCCATCTCTCCTTCCCTCCATCCCTTATTCCCTTCATTCCTCCATCTCTCCTTCCTTCCATCCCTTATTCTCTTAATCCCTTCATTCCTCCATCTCTCCTTCCCTCCATCCCTCCATCCCTTATTCCCTTAATCCCTTCATTCCTCCATCTCCCCTTCCTTCCATCCCTCCATCCCTTATTCCCTACACCCCTTCATTTCTTAATCTCTCAATCCCTTCATCTCTCCATTCCTCCATCTCTCCATCCCTCCATCTCTCCTTCCCTCCATCCCTCCTTCCCTCCATCCCTCCATCTCTCCATCCCTCCATCTCTCCTTCCCTCCATCTCTCCTTCCCTCCATCCCTCCATCTCTCCTTCCCTCCATCCCTCCATCCCTTCATTCCTCCATCTCTCCTTCCCTCCTTCCCTCCATCCCTCCATTCCTCCATCTCTCCTTCCCTCCATCCCTCCATCTCTCCTTCCCTCCATCCCTCCATCCCTCCATCCCTCCATCCCTCCATCTCTCCTTCCCTCCATCTCTCCTTCCCTCCATCCCTCCATCTCTCCATCCCTCCGTCTCTCCTTCCCTCCATCTCTCCTTCCCTCCATCCCTCCATCTCTCCTTCCCTCCATCCCTCCATCCCTTCATTCCTCCATCTCTCCTTCCCTCCATCCCTCCATCCCTCCATCTCTCCTTCCCTCCATCCCTCCATCCCTCCATCTCTCCTTCCCTCCATCCCTCCTTCCCTCCATCCCTCCATCTCTCCATCCCTCCATCTCTCCTTCCCTCCATCTCTCCTTCCCTCCATCCCTCCATCTCTCCTTCCCTCCATCCCTTCATTCCTCCATCTCTCCTTCCCTCCATCCCTCCATCTCTCCTTCCCTCCTTCCCTCCATCCCTCCATCCCTCCATTCCTCCATCTCTCCTTCCCTCCATCCCTCCATCCCTCCATCCTCCTTCCCTCCATCCCTCCATCCCTCCATCTCTCCATCCCTCCATCCCTCCATCCCTCCTTCCCTCCATCCCTCCATCCCTCCTTCCCTCCATCCCTCCTTCCCTCCATCCCTCCATCCCTCCTTCCCTCCATCCCTCCTTCCCTCCATCCCTCCATCCCTCCTTCCCTCCATCCCTCCATCCCTCCATCTCTCCATCCCTCCATCCCTCCATCCCTCCTTCCTCCATCCCTCCATCCCTCCATCCCTCCTTCCCTCCATCCCTCCTTCCCTCCATCCCTCCATCCCTCCTTCCCTCCATCCCTCCTTCCCTCCATCCCTCCATCCCTCCTTCCTTCCATCCCTTATTCCCTTAATCCCTTCATTCCTCCATGTCTCCTTCCCTCCATCCCTCCATCCCTTATTCCCTTAATCCCTTCATTCTTCCATCTCTCCTTCCCTCCATCCCTCCATCCCTTATTCCCTTAATCCCTTATTCCCTTAATCCCTTCATTCCTCCATCTCTCCTTCCTCCTTCTCTCCATCCCTTATTCCCTTAATCCCTTCATTTCTCCATCTCTCCTTCCCTCCATCCCTCCATCCCTTAATCCCTTCATTCCTCCATCTCTCCTTCCCTCCATCCCTTATTCCCTTAATCCCTTCATTCCTCCATCTCTCCTTCCTTCCATCCCTCCATCCCTTATTCTCTTAATCCCTTCATTCCTCCATGTCTCCTTCCCTCCATCCCTCCATCCCTATTCCCTTAATCCTTCATTCTTCCATCTCTCCTTCCCTCCATCCCTCCATCCCTTATTCCCTTAATCCCTTCATTCCTCCAGCTCTCCTTCCCTCCTTCCCTCCATCCCTTATTCCCTTAATCCCTTCATTCCTCCTTCCCTCCATCCCTTCCATCCCTTATTCCCTTAATCCCTTCATTCCTCCATCTCTCCTTCCCTCCATCCCTCCATCCCTTATTCCCTTAATCCATTCATTCCTCCATCTCTCCTTCTCTCCTTCCCTCCATCCCTTATTCCCTTAATCCCTTCATTCCTCCATCTCTCCTTCCCTCCATCCCTTATTCCCTTCATTCCTCCATCTCTCCTTCCTTCCATCCCTTATTCTCTTAATCCCTTCATTCCTCCATCTCTCCTTCCCTCCATCCCTCCATCCCTATTCCCTTAATCCCTTCATTCCTCCATCTCCCCTTCCTTCCATCCCTCCATCCCTTATTCCCTACACCCCTTCATTTCTTAATCTCTCAATCCCTTCATCTCTCCATTCCTCCATCTCCTCCATCCCTCCATCTCTCCTTCCCTCCATCCCTCCTTCCCTCCATCCCTCCATCTCTCCATCCCTCCATCTCTCCTTCCCTCCATCTCTCCTTCCCTCCATCCCTCCATCTCTCCTTCCCTCCATCCCTCCATCCCTTCATTCCTCCATCTCTCCTTCCCTCCTTCCCTCCATCCCTCCATTCCTCCATCTCTCCTTCCCTCCATCCCTCCATCTCTCCTTCCCTCCATCCCTCCATCCCTCCATCCCTCCATCCCTCCATCTCTCCTTCCCTCCATCTCTCCTTCCCTCCATCCCTCCATCTCTCCATCCCTCCGTCTCTCCTTCCCTCCATCTCTCCTTCCCTCCATCCCTCCATCTCTCCTTCCCTCCATCCCTCCATCCCTTCATTCCTCCATCTCTCCTTCCCTCCATCCCTCCATCCCTCCATCTCTCCTTCCCTCCATCCCTCCATCCCTCCATCTCTCCTTCCCTCCATCCCTCCTTCCCTCCATCCCTCCATCTCTCCATCCCTCCATCTCTCCTTCCCTCCATCTCTCCTTCCCTCCATCCCTCCATCTCTCCTTCCCTCCATCCCTTCATTCCTCCATCTCTCCTTCCCTCCATCCCTCCATCTCTCCTTCCCTCCTTCCCTCCATCCCTCCATCCCTCCATTCCTCCATCTCTCCTTCCCTCCATCCCTCCATCCCTCCATCCCTCCTTCCCTCCATCCCTCCATCCCTCCATCTCTCCATCCCTCCATCCCTCCATCCCTCCTTCCCTCCATCCCTCCATCCCTCCATCCCTCCTTCCCTCCATCCCTCCTTCCCTCCATCCCTCCATCCCTCCTTCCCTCCATCCCTCCTTCCCTCCATCCCTCCATCCCTCCTTCCCTCCATCCCTCCATCCCTCCATCCCTCCTTCCCTCCATCCCTCCATCCCTCCATCTCTCCATCCCTCCATCCCTCCATCCCTCCTTCCCTCCATCCCTCCATCCCTCCATCCCTCCTTCTCTCCATCCCTCCATCCCTCCATCCCTCCATCCCTCCTTCCCTCCATCCCTCCATCCTTCCATCCATCTCCTTCCCTCCATCCCTCCATTCCTCCATCTCTCCTTCCCTCCATCCCTCCATCCCTCCATCTCTCCTTCCCTCCATCCCTCCATCCCTCCATCCCTCCATCCCTCCTTCCCTCCATCTCTCCTTCCCTCCATCCCTCCATCTCTCCATCCCTCCATCTCTCCTTCCCTCCATCTCTCCTTCCCTCCATCCCTCCATCTCTCCTTCCCTCCATCCCTCCATCCCTTCATTCCTCCATCTCTCCTTCCCTCCATCCCTCCATCCCTCCATCTCTCCTTCCCTCCATCCCTCCATCCCTCCATCTCTCCTTCCCTCCATCCCTCCTTCCCTCCATCCCTCCATCTCTCCATCCCTCCATCTCTCCTTCCCTCCATCTCTCCTTCCCTCCATCCCTCCTTCCCTCCATCCCTTCATTCCTCCATCTCTCCTTCCCTCCATCCCTCCATCTCTCCTTCCCTCCATCCCTCCATCCCTCCATTCCTCCATATCTCCTTCCCTCCATCCCTCCATCCCTCCATCCCTCCTTCCCTCCATCTCTCCATCCCTCCATCCCTCCATCCCTCCTTCCCTCCATCCCTCCATCCCTCCATCCCTCCTTCCCTCCATCCTCTCCTTCCCTCCATCCCTCCATCCCTCCTTCCCTCCATCCCTCCTTCCCTCCATCCCTCCATCCCTCCATCCCTCCTTCCCTCCATCCCTCCATCCCTCCATCTCTCCATCCCTCCATCCCTCCATCCCTCCTTCCCTCCATCCCTCCTTCTCTCCATCCCTCCATCCCTCCATCCCTCCTTCCCTCCATCCCTCCATCCCTCCATCCCTCCTTCCCTCCATCCCTCCTTCCCTCCATCCCTCCATCCCTCCATCCCTCCTTCCCTCCATCCCTCCTTCCCTCCATCCCTCCATCCCTCCATCCCTCCTTCCCTCCATCCCTCCATCCCTCCATCCCTCCTTCCCTCCATCCCTCCATCCCTCCTTCCCTCCATCCCTCCATCCCTCCATCCCTCCTTCCCTCCATCCCTCCATCCCTCCATCCCTCCATCCCTCCTTCCCTCCATCCCTCCATCCCTCCATCCAGCAGGTGTGTCAGCCCTTGTTTCCTCCTGTACTCTAAATATGTGATGGACAGACTTTTAAAATGGAGAGGAGGAGAGAGGAGAGGAGAGAGGAGAGGGGAGAGAGGAGAGGGGGAGGGGTTAGTTTCTGACAGACGAGAGAATATGGCTGCTACCCATGGTGCACTGTACCTCTCTCATTGTAACTCTCTCTTTCTCTCTCTCTCTCTCTCTCTCTCTCTCCCTCTTCTCCCTAACCCTCTCTCTCTCTCTCTCTCTCCTCTCTCTCTCTCTCTCTCTCTCCTCTCTCCCCTCTTCTCCTAACCCCCTCTTCCCCACCTTTCTCTTCTCTCTGATACCTGCCAATGTTTGAGCTTTCAGCCCCACACCAGTTTCTATGTCCATCCAACTCTAAAGGGACATCATCTCTTCTTGAAAAGAGCACTGTGTTGGACCACAGCAGTGGTAGCTAAGCCCAGTAGGCTGGGTCAGATCCAGAGCCAGGCCTGGGCCCTTGTTCATAAAGCGTCTCAGAGTAGGAGTGCTGATCTAGAACCAGGTCCTACCTGTCCATATAATCTTATTCACTACAATCTAAAAGGTAAAACTGATTCTAAATCAGCTCTTCGTAACGGAATTTTCAGATGGGTCGGGTTTGAGGACTCATGCATCGTAAATCCAACGTCTAAGATTCGATGATTAGTAGCCCAGATTGCTTTTCTCTATTTTAAGTCTCTCTCTGTATCTCAATTCAATTCAATTCAATTCAATTCAAGGGCTTTATTGGCATGGGAAACATGTGTTAACATTGCCAAAGCAAGTGAGGTAGACAACATACAAAGTGAATATATAAAGTGAAAAACAACAAAAATTAACAGTAAACATTACACATACAGAAGTTTCAAAACAGTAAAGACATTACAAATGTCATATTATATATATATACAGTGTTCTAACAATGTACAAATGGCTAAAGGACACAAGATAAAATAAATAAGCATAAATATGGGTTGTATTTACAATGGTGTTTGTTCTTCACTGGTTGCCCTTTTCTCGTGGCAACAGGTCACAAATCTTGCTGCTGTGATGGCACACTGTGGAATTTCACCCAGTAGATATGGGAGTTTTTCAAAATTGGATTTGTTTTCAAATTCTTTGTGGATCTGTGTAATCTGAGGGAAATATGTCTCTCTAATATGGTCATACATTGGGCAGGAGGTTAGGAAGTGCAGCTCAGTTTCCACCTCATTTTGTGGGCAGTGAGCACATAGCCTGTCTTCTCTTGAGAGCCATGTCTGCCTACGGCCCTTTCTCAATAGCAAGGCTATGCTCACTGAGTCTGTACATAGTCA
>NW_024608644.1:42500-52500 GCF_018296145.1 Oncorhynchus tshawytscha | reverse complement strand
GTAGACTACAGATGTATCAGACAGGTCAGATCTCCAGTAGTAGACTACAGACGTATCAGACAGGTCAGATCTCCAGTAGTAGGCTACAGATGTATCAGACAGGTCAGATCTCCAGTAGTAGGCTACAGATGTATCAGACAGGTCAGATCTCCAGTAGTAGACTACAGACGTATCAGACAGGTCAGATCTCCAGTAGTAGGCTACAGAGGTATCAGACAGGTCAGATCTCCAGTAGTAGGCTACAGATGTATCAGACAGGTCAGATCTCCAGTAGTAGGCTACAGATGTATCAGACAGGTCAGATCTCCAGTAGTAGGCTACAGACGTATCAGACAGGTCAGATCTCCAGTAGTAGGCTACAGATGTATCAGACAGGTCAGATCTCCAGTAGTAGGCTACAGATGTATCAGACAGGTCAGATCTCCAGTAGTAGGCTACAGACGTATCAGACAGGTCAGATCTCTAGTGGTAGGCTACAGACGTATCAGACAGGTCAGATCTCCAGTAGTAGACTACAGATGTATCAGACAGGTCAGATCTCCAGTAGTAGGCTACAGACGTATCAGACAGGTCAGATCTCCAGTAGTAGGCTACAGACGTATCAGACAGGTCAGATCTCTAGTAGTAGAATACAGACATATCAGACAGGTCAGATCTCCAGTAGTAGGCTATAGACGTATCAGACAGGTCAGATCTCCAGTAGTAGGCTACAGGATGTATCAGACAGGTCAGATCTCCAGTAGTAGGCTACAGACATATCAGACAGGTCAGATCTCCAGTAGTGGGCTACAGATGTATCAGACAGGTCAGATCTCCAGTAGTAGGCTACAGATGTATCAGACAGGTCAGATCTCTAGTAGTAGAATACAGATGTATCAGACAGGTCAGATCTCCAGTAGTAGGCTACAGACGTATCAGACAGGTCAGATCTCCAGTAGTAGGCTACAGATGTATCAGACAGGTCAGATCTCCAGTAGTAGGCTACAGATGTATCAGACAGGTCAGATCTCCAGTAGTAGGCTACAGACGTATCAGACAGGTCAGATCTCCAGTAGTAGGCTACAGACGTATCAGACAGGTCAGATCTCGAGTAGTAGACTACAGACGTATCAGACAGGTCAGATCTCCAGTAGTAGACTACAGATGTATCAGACAGGTCAGATCTCCAGTAGTAGACTACAGACGTATCAGACAGGTCAGATCTCCAGTAGTAGACT
Organism: Oncorhynchus tshawytscha; assembly: GCF_018296145.1. NCBI lineage: Eukaryota > Metazoa > Chordata > Actinopteri > Salmoniformes > Salmonidae > Oncorhynchus > Oncorhynchus tshawytscha. Next base: position 51,283 of record NW_024608644.1, on the reverse strand, counting down.
ACAGACGTATCAGACAGGTCAGATCTCCAGTAGTAGACTACAGACGTATCAGACAGGTCAGATCTCCAGTAGTAGACTACAGATGTATCAGACAGGTCAGATCTCCAGTAGTAGACTACAGACGTATCAGACAGGTCAGATCTCCAGTAATAGACTACAGACGTATCAGACAGGTCAGATCTCCAGTAGTAGGCTACAGATGTATCAGACAGGTCAGATCTCCAGTAGTAGGCTCCCTCTCTTTAGTACAGATGTATCAGACAGGTCAGATCTCCAGTAGTAGGCTACAGACGTATCAGACAGGTCAGATCTCCAGTAGTAGGCTACAGACGTATCAGACAGGTCAGATCTCCAGTAGTAGACTACAGACGTATCAGACAGGTCAGATCTCCAGTAGTAGACTACAGATGTATCAGACAGGTCAGATCTCCAGTAGTAGACTACAGACGTATCAGACAGGTCAGATCTCCAGTAGTAGACTACAGACGTATCAGACAGGTCAGATCTCCAGTAGTAGACTACAGACGTTCAGACAGGTCAGATCTCCAGTAGTAGGCTACAGATGTATCAGACAGGGAAGCTACAGACAACTCTCCTCTTCTCTCTTGTCTCCTCTTCTCTCTCTCCCCCCTTTTCTCCCTCTCGCTCTCCCCTTCTCCCTCTCTCTCCCACCTTCTTCCTCTCTCCCCCTTCTCCCTCTCTCCCCCTTCTCCCTCTCTCCCCCCCTTCTCCCTCTCTCTCTCTCCCCCTCCCCCTTTCTCCCTCTCGCTCTCCCCTTCTCCCCCTTCTCCCTCTCTCTCCCCTGTCCCCCTCTCTCTCCCCTTTCTCCCTCTCTTTACCCCTTCTCCCTCCTCCTCCCCTTCTCCCTCTCTTTACCCCTTCTCCCTCCTCCCTCCCCTTCTCCCTCTCTCTCTCCCCCCTTTTCTCCCTCTCTCTCCCCCCCCCCCCCTCTCTCTCCCCTTCTCCCTCTCTTTACCCCTTCTCCCTCTCTCTCCCCCTGTCCCCCTCTCTCTCTCCCCTTCTCCCTCTCTCTCCCCCTGTCCCCCTCTCTCTCCCCCTTCTCCCTCTCTCCCCCCGTCCCCCTCTCTCCCCCTTCTCCCTCTCTCCCCCCGTCCCCCTCTCTCTCCCCTTCTCCCTCCTCCTTCCCTCCTCCATTCCCTTCCACTTCCCATCCCTCTCCTCCGTGGTATGTGGTGTTGACTGTATTTTGCTTGGGGCAGGGAAACTAGGCCAGGATTACTCTTGATGGCATGTCCCCAGTGAAGCGTGTGTGTGTGAAGGGTGTGTTGGGCTGTGTTTGTGTGTGTGACGGTGTGTGTTGGTCTGTGTGTATCTCGCTGTCGCTCCCGCTTTCTTGGTGTGTGTGTGTGTCTTGGTGTTTGTGTGTCTTGGTGTGTGTGTGTGTACCTTGGTGTGTTTGTGTGTGTGTATCTTGGTGTGTGTGTGTGTCTTGGTGTGTGTGTATTGGTGTGTGTGTGTGTACCTTGGTGTGTGTGTGTTTGTGTCTTGGTGTGTTTGTGTGTGTCTTGGTGTGTGTGTGTGTGTATCTTGGTGTGTGTGTATCTTGGTGTGTGTGTATCTTGGTGTGTGTGTATCTTGGTGTGTGTGTATCTTGGTGTGTGTGTGTATCTTGGTGTGTGTGTATCTTGGTGTGTGTGTATCTTGGTGTGTGTGTATCTTGGTGTGTGTGTATCTTGGTGTGTGTGTATCTTGGTGTGTGTGTATCTTGGTGTGTGTGTATCTTGGTGTGTGTGTGTCTTGGTGTGTGTGTATCTTGGTGTGTGTGTGTGTATCTTGGTGTGTGTGTGTCTTGGTGTGTGTGTGTGTGTTGGTGTGTGTGTGTATCTTGGTGTGTGTGTATCTTGGTGTGTGTGTGTATCTTGGTGTGTGTGTATCTTGGTGTGTGTGTATCTTGGTGTGTGTGTATCTTGGTGTGTGGGCCTGGGAGGGCAGGCAGGCTGTCCAGGCAGCAGTGAGGGAGAGTGGGGCATATGGAGACTGGGTATTGAGCCAGCAGGTATATTTCAACGTCTGCTCCTCTTCTGTTTAATATTCCATCCTTCATGCTCTCTTCTTGTGTTCTGGCTTCCAAGTCATGTTTCTGCTGCCAGCAAAGAGACCACAAAGTCCAATGGAACTAAACACAAAGAAATATGAAATATTGTACAGTATTCCTGGGGTTGTATGGCTGGGGTTGTACAGTATTCCTGGGGTTATACAGTATGGCTGGGGTTATACAGTATGGCTGGGGTTGTACAGTATGGCTGGGGTTATACAGTATGGCTGGGGTTATACAGTATGGCTGGGGTTGTACAGTATGGCTGGGGTTGTACAGTATTCCTGGGGTTGTATGGCTGGGGTTATACAGTATGGCTGGGGTTATACAGTATGGCTGGGGTTATACAGTATGGCTGGGGTTATACAGTATGGCTGGGGTTATACAGTATGGCTGGGGTTATACAGTATGGCTGGGGTTATACAGTATGGCTGGGGTTATACAGTATGGCTGGGGTTGTACAGTATGGCTGGGGTTGTACAGTATTCTGGGGTTGTATGGCTGGGGTTATACAGTATGGCTGGGGTTGTATGGCTGGGGTTGTACAGTATGGCTGGGGTTGTATGGCTGGGGTTATACAGTATGGCTGGGGTTGTACAGTATGGCTGGGGTTATACAGTATTCCTGGGGTTGTATGGCTGGGGTTGTACAGTATTCCTGGGGTTGTATGGCTGGGGTTATACAGTATGGCTGGGGTTATACAGTATGGCTGGGGTTGTATGGCTGGGGTTGTACAGTATTCCTGGGGTTGTATGGCTGGGGTTATACAGTATGGCTGGGGTTGTACAGTATGGCTGGGGTTATACAGTATTCCTGGGGTTGTATGGCTGGGGTTGTACAGTATTCCTGGGGTTGTATGGCTGGGGTTATACAGTATGGCTGGGGTTGTACAGTATGGCTGGGGTTGTACAGTATGGCTGGGGTTGTACAGTATTCCTGGGGTTGTATGGCTGGGGTTGTACAGTATGGCTGGGGTTGTACAGTATGGCTGGGGTTGTACAGTATTCCTGGGGTTGTATGGCTGGGGTTATACAGTATGGCTGGGGTTGTACAGTATGGCTGGGGTTGTACAGTATGGCTGGGGTTGTACAGTATTCCTGGGGTTGTACAGTATGGCTGGGGTTATACAGTATTCCTGGGGTTGTATGGCTGGGGTTATACAGTATGGCTGGGGTTGTACAGTATGGCTGGGGTTGTACAGTATTCCTGGGGTTGTACAGTATGGCTGGGGTTGTACAGTATTCCTGGGGTTGTACAGTATTCCTGGGGTTGTATGGCTGGGGTTATACAGTATGGCTGGGGTTGTACAGTATGGCTGGGGTTGTACAGTATTCCTGGGGTTGTATGGCTGGGGTTATACAGTATGGCTGGGGTTGTACAGTATGGCTGGGGTTGTTCAGTATTCCTGGGGTTGTACAGTATGGCTGGGGTTGTACAGTATGGCTGGGGTTGTACAGTATGGCTGGGGTTGTACAGTATTCCTGGGGTTGTATGGCTGGGGTTATACAGTATGGCTGGGGTTGTACAGTATGGCTGGGGTTGTACAGTATTCCTGGGGTTGTATGGCTGGGGTTATACAGTATGGCTGGGGTTGTACAGTATGGCTGGGGTTGTACAGTATTCCTGGGGTTGTATGGCTGGGGTTATACAGTATGGCTGGGGTTGTACAGTATGGCTGGGGTTGTTCAGTATTCCTGGGGTTGTACAGTATGGCTGGGGTTGTACAGTATGGCTGGGGTTGTACAGTATGGCTGGGGTTGTACAGTATGGCTGGGGTTGTACAGTATGGCTGGGGTTGTACAGTATGGCTGGGGTTGTACAGTATGGCTGGGGTTGTACAGTATGGCTGGGGTTGTACAGTATTCCTGGGGTTGTACAGTATGGCTGGGGTTGTACAGTATGGCTGGGGGGTTGTTGTATGGCTGGGGTTGTACAGTATGGCTGGGGTTGTACAGTATGGCTGGGGTTGTATGGCTGGGGTTATACAGTATTCCTGGGGTTGTACAGTATTCCTGGGGTTGTACAGTATTCCTGGGGTTGTACAGTATGGCTGGGGTTATACAGTATGGCTGGGGTTGTACAGTATTCCTGGGGTTGTACAGTATTCCTGGGGTTGTACAGTATGGCTGGGGTTGTACAGTATGGCTGGGGTTGTACAGTATTCCTGGGGTTGTATGGCTGGGGTTATACAGTATGGCTGGGGTTGTACAGTATTCCTGGGGTTGTACAGTATGGCTGGGGTTGTACAGTATGGCTGGGGTTGTACAGTATGGCTGGGGTTGTACAGTAAGGCTGGGGTTGTACAGTATTCCTGGGGTTGTTCAGTATGGCTGGGGTTGTACAGTATGGCTGGGGTTGTACAGTATGGCTGGGGTTATACAGTATGGCTGGGGTTGTACAGTATTCCTGGGGTTGTTCAGTATTCCTGGGGTTGTATGTATGGCTGGGGTTGTACAGTATGGCTGGGGTTGTACAGTATTCCTGGGGTTGTACAGTATGGCTGGGGTTGTACAGTATGGCTGGGGTTGTTCAGTATTCCTGGGGTTGTACAGTATGGCTGGGGTTGTACAGTATGGCTGGGGTTGTACAGTATGGCTGGGGTTGTTCAGTATTCCTGGGGTTGTTCAGTATGGCTGGGGTTGTACAGTATGGCTGGGGTTGTTCAGTATGGCTGGGGTTGTACAGTATGGCTGGGGTTGTACAGTATGTATGTACTAGTCATCGTTCTACAGCTTTGTTTTATTCAAAATGCCTGGGTTTGTCTTTGCACGCAAATATCAGTACAGTGGTTTGATCCGTGAATCTATCAAGCTTGATACCTTTGAATTTACGTAGGTCTGATACTCTTATACTGGACACACACACACACACACACACACACACACACACACACACACACACACACACACACACACACACACACACACACACACACACACACACACACACACACACGGCCCTCTGATTCTCCTCTCAGCGTTCCAGATTTAATTGTTCTGATAATGAGGTTGCAGCAGTGCTTGTGGCTGGAGCGATGGTGTGTGTGTCTTTGTTAGTGTGTGTGTCTTTGTTAGTGTGTGTGTCTTTGTTAGTGTGTGTGTCTTTGTTAGTGTGTGTGTCTTTGTTAGTGTGTGTGTCTTTGTTAGTGTGTGTGTCTTTGTTAGTGTGTGTGTCTTTGTTTGTGTGTGTGTCTTTGTTAGTGTGTGTGTCTTTGTTAGTGTGTGTGTCTTTGTTAGTGTGTGTGTCTTTGTTCGTGTGTGTGTGTCTTTGTTAGTGTGTGCGTGTCTTTGTAAGTGTGTGTTTTTGTGTATATGTGTCTGTACTCTTACGTGTGTGTGTGTGTTTGTGGCGTCACCTCTGTGCATTGCATTGTGCCTGTAGGGTGTATTGCTGTGATCTGTGAGTACCATTACCTCTACTGAGACGGCAGCATGCCAAAACTCTAATCCTCAACTCCCTCCCAAACACAGAACCCTCCCACCCTCCTCCATCCCTCCCTTCCTCCATCTCCTTCTCTCCATCCCTCCATCATCCCTTCATCTCCGTCTCTCCGTCTCTCCGTCTCTCCGTCTCTCCGTCTCTCCGTCTCTCCCTCCCTCCCTCCCTCCCTCCCTCCCTCCCTCCCTCCCTCCCTCCCTCCCTCCCTCCCTCCCTTAACCAACATCAGAGAGTGTTTTACTAGCTACCTCTGCAGCTACAGCCAAACCAGCTGTCAGGGTTTTATCCCTGGCTGTAAAATGCATTATCTTCTGCTGCTGGGGCCAATGGATGGATGGATGGGGGGGATGGGTGTGTATGGATGGATGGATGTGTGTAGATGGATGGATGGATGGGTGTGTAGATGGGTGGATGGATGGGTGTGTAGATGGGTGGATGGATGGGTGTGTAGATGGGTGGATGGATGGGTGTGTAGATGGGTGGATGGATTGGTGTAGATGGGATGGATGGGTGTGTAGATGGGTGGATGGATGGGTGTGTAGATGGGTGGATGGATGGGTGTGTAGATGGGTGGATGGATGGGTGGATGGATGGGTGTGTAGATGGGTGGATGGATGGGTGTGTAGATGGGTGGATGGATTGATGTGTAGATGGGTGGATGGATGGGTGTGTAGATGGGTGGATGGATGGGTGTGTAGATGGGTGGATGGATGGGTGTGTAGATGGGTGGATGGATGGGTGTGTAGATGGGTGGATGGATGGGTGTGTAGATGGGTGGATGGATGGGTGTGTAGATGGGTGGATGGATGGGTGTGTAGATGGGTGGGATGGATGGGTGTGTAGATGGGTGGATGGATGATGTGTAGATGGGTGGATGGATGGGTGTGTAGATGGGTGGATGGATGGGTGTGTAGATGGGTGGATGGATGGGTGTGTAGATGGGTGGATGGATGGGTGTGTAGATGGGTGGATGGATGGGTGTATAGATGGGTGGATGGATGGGAGAATGGATGGGTGTGTAGATGGGTGGATGGATGGGTGGGGGGATGGATGGGTGTGTAGATGGGTGAATGGATGGATGGAGGTACATATAAAGGTAAGGATGATTAGATGGGTGGATGGATGGATGGATGGGTAGATTGATGGAAGGGTAGATGGGTGGATGGTGGTGAGTGGGATGTGTGAATGGTTTGCTTATCACTGTGTGTGTGGTTGAAGGGTTTGCTTATCACTGTGTGTGTGGTTGGAGGGTTTGCTTATCACTGTGTGTGTGTTTGGTTGCGTTTGTGTGTGTCCGTGTGCCTGTGTGTGTCCGTGTGCCTGTGTGTGTGTGCCTGTGTGTGTGTGCCTGTGTGTGTGTGCCTGTGTGTGTGTGTCTGTGTGTGTGTCCGTGTGTGTACCGGTGTGTGTGTGTGTCTGTGTGTGTGTGTCTGTGTGTTTGTCCGTGTGTTTGTCCGTGTGTGTGTCCGTGTGTGTGTCTGTGTGTGTGTGTCTGTGTGTTTGTCTGTGTGTTTGTCCGTGTGTGTGTCCGTGTGTGTGTCCGTGTGTGTGTCTGTGTGTTTGTCCGTGTGTTTGTCCGTGTGTGTGTCCGTGTGTGTGTCTGTGTGTGTGTCCGTGTGTGTGTGTCTGTGTGTGTGTCCGTGTGTGTGTCCGTGTGTGTGTCCGTGTGTGTGTCTGTGTGTTTGTCCGTGTGTTTGTCCGTGTGTGTGTCCGTGTGTGTGTCTGTGTGTGTGTGTCTGTGTGTGTGTGTCTGTGTGTTTGTCCGTGTGTGTGTCCGTGTGTGTGTCCGTGTGTGTGTCTGTGTGTGTGTGTCTGTGTGTGTGTGTGTTTGTCCGTGTGTGTGTGTGTGTCTGTGCGTGTGTGTGTGTGTGTGTGTCCGTGTGTGTGTCCGTGTGTGTGTCCGTGTGTGTGTCCGTGTGTGTGTCCGTGTGTGTGTCCGTGTGTGTGTCCGTGTGTGTGTCCGTGTGTGTGTCTGTGTGTGTGTGTCTATGTGTGTTCCTCCTCTGCCTTGCGGGTAATGGGCAGCCATTCATGAAACATGTCTTAAGAAGCCCAGCGCCCACAGTGCTCTGCAGCTAATGCTCACTTTGTCACCCAAACAGGGCGAGAAAGGTAATCAATAGTCTTTGATAGCTACTATTAGGATTTTTAACAAGCTTTTTCTAACGCTGCGCTGCACCAGAGAGGAGAACCAAACACCCTTTCATCCCCTTCCAACCTCTATCCATCCATCTCTCCATCCTTCCTCGGGACCCTCCCTCCACGGGACCCTCCCTCTACGGGACCCTCCCTCTACGGGACCCTCCCTCCACGGGACCCTCCCTCCACGGGACCCTCCCTCTACGGGACCCTCCCTCTACGGGACCCTCCCTCCACGGGACCCTCCCTCTACGGGACCCTCCCTCCACGGGACCCTCCCTCCACGGGACCCTCCCACCACGGGACCCTCCCACCACGGGACCCTCCCTCCTTGGACCCTCCCTCCACGGGACCCTCCCACAACGGGACCCTCCCTCCACGGGACCCTCCCACCACGGGACCCTCCCTCCTCACGGGACCCTCCCTCCACGGGACCCTCCCTCCACGGGACCCTCCCACCACGGGACCCTCCCACCACGGGACCCTCCCTCCACGGGACCCTCCCTCCACGGGACCCTCCCACCACGGGACCCTCCCTCCACGGGACCCTCCCTCCCCTCCCTCCACGGGACCCTCCCTCCTGGGACCCTCCCTCCTCGGGACCCTCCCTCCACGGGACCCTCCCACCACGGACCCTCCCTCCTCCCTCCACGGGACCCTCCCTCCACGGGACCCTCCCTCCACGGGACCCTCCCTCCACGGGACCCTCCCTCCACGGGACCCTCCCTCCACGGGACCCTCCCCTCCACGGGACCCTCCCACCACGGGACCCTCCCTCCACGGGACCCTCCCTCCACGGGACCCTCCCCTCCACGGGACCCTCCCTCAACGGGACCCTCCCTCCACGGGACCCTCCCACCACGGGACCCTCCCACCACGGGACCCTCCCTCCACGGGACCCTCCCTCCACGGGACCCTCCCACCACGGGACCCTCCCTCCACGGGACCCTCCCTCCACGGGACCCTCCCTCCACGGGACCCTCCCTCCACGGGACCCTCCCTCCACGGGACCCTCCCTCCACGGGACCCTCCCACCACGGGACCCTCCCTCCACGGGACCCTCCCTCCTTGGGACCCTCCCTCTACGGGACCCTCCCTCCTTGGGACCCTCCCTCCACGGTAACCGCTAGGGCAGCAGCTAGCTGCTGTA
>NW_024608644.1:15000-32500 GCF_018296145.1 Oncorhynchus tshawytscha | reverse complement strand
CAGAGACTAAATGACCTGAACTAAATGTTTGCATTCAGAGGTTGCTTCTGGGAAGCATCGCTCTGTGGAGTGTGTTCTGTATGGAGGTCAAGCCCACCTCAGTGTGGAGGTCAAGCCCACCTCAGTGTGGAGGTCAAGCCCACCTCAGTGTGGAGAGCAAGCCCACCTCAGTGTGGAGGTCAAGCCCACCTCAGTGTGGAGGTCAAGCCCACCTCAGTGTGGAGGTCAAGCCCACCTCAGTGTGGAGGTCAAGCCCACCTCAGTGTGGAGGTCAGCAAGCCCACCTCAGTGTGGAGGTCAAGCCCACCTCAGTGTGGAGGTCAAGCCCACCTCAGTGTGGAGAGCAAGCCCACCTCAGTGTGGAGAGCAAGCCCACCTCAGTGTGGAGTTCAAGCCCACCTCAGTGTGGAGGTCAAGCCCACCTCAGTGTGGAGGTCAAGCCCACCTCAGTGTGGAGATCAAGCCCACCTCAGTGTGGAGGTCAAGCCCACCTCAGTGTGGAGAGCAAGCCCACCTCAGTGTGGAGGTCAAGCCCACCTCAGTGTGGAGAGCAAGCCCACCTCAGTGTGGAGGTCAGCCCACCTCAAGCCCACCTCAGTGTGGAGAGCAAGCCCACCTCAGTGTCAGAGGTCAAGCCCACCTCAGTGTGGAGGTCAAGCCCACCTCAGTGTGGAGGTCAAGCCCACCTCAGTGTGGAGGTCAAGCCCACCTCAGTGTGGAGAGCAAGCCCACCTCAGTAGCGTGTCACTGTAGACCTATTTAGTCATTTCGTAAGTAAGAGCATATTCAATTTATTCATGATGCAAGCCACAGGACCTGAACTCTGTGAACTCTGTGAGGGAAGCGATCGGAGCATGAAATGAAAACAGCCCTCAACCATTCCTCATTCTACTGCATCTCTCAATTAGCAGCTTACTCGTTGTGCCACCCTGTGAGTCTCTATCAGCAGACAGTGTGTAAGAACAAACTACCTCCAAAGCAAAGGCTTCGCGTACCTATTTGTTTTGTTGAGATGGTACTGATGATCAGATTCCATATCTTTCCATTTCCTCTCTCTATAACCCTCATCCTTCATTTGAAACATACCCGTAAAACACCTTTCAACGGGCACGAGGCCTCTGTTCCAAAGCTCCACCTGCTGCCAGGGAATTACCCCACGTCTTCTGTCTTCTGTTGTACGTCTTCTGTCTTCTGTTGTACGTCTTCTGTCTTCTGTCTTCTGTTGTACGTCTTCTGTCTTCTGTCTTCTGTTGTACATCTTCTGTCTTCTGTTGTACGTCTTCTGTCTTCTGTCTTCTGTTGTACGTCTTCTGTCTTCTGTCTTCTGTTGTACGTCTTCTGTCTTCTGTCTTCTGTCTTCTGTCTTCTGTTGTACGTCTTCTGTCTTCTGTTGTACGTCTTCTGTCTTCTGTTGTACGTCTTCTGTCTTCTGTTGTACGTCTTCTGTCTTCTGTCTTCTGTTGTACGTCTTCTGTCTTCTGTTGTACGTCTTCTGTCTTCTGTCTTCTGTTGTACGTCTTCTGTCTTCTGTTGTACGTCTTCTGTCTTCTGTCTTCTGTTGTACGTCTTCTGTCTTCTGTTGTACGTCTTCTGTCTTCTGTCTTCTGTTGTACGTCTTCTGTCTTCTGTTGTACGTCTTCTGTCTTCTGTTGTACGTCTTCTGTCTTCTGTCTTCTGTTGTACGTCTTCTGTCTTCTGTTGTACGTCTTCTGTCTTCTGTCTTCTGTCTTCTGTTGTACGTCTTCTGTCTTCTGTCTTCTGTTGTACGTCTTCTGTCTTCTGTCTTCTGTCTTCTGTTGTACGTCTTCTGTCTTCTGTCTTCTGTTGTACGTCTTCTGTCTTCTGTTGTATGTCTTCTGTCTTCTGTTGTACGTCTTCTGTCTTCTGTTGTACGTCTTCTGTCTTCTGTCTTCTGTTGTACGTCTTCTGTCTTCTGTTGTATGTCTTCTGTCTTCTGTCTTCTGTTGTACGTCTTCTGTCTTCTGTCTTCTGTTGTACGTCTTCTGTCTTCTGTCTTCTGTTGTACGTCTTCTGTCTTCTGTTGTACGTCTTCTGTCTTCTGTCTTCTGTTGTACGTCTTCTGTCTTCTGTCTTCTGTTGTACGTCTTCTGTCTTCTGTCTTCTGTTGTACGTCTTCTGTCTTCTGTCTTCTGTTGTACGTCTTCTGTCTTCTGTTGTATGTCTTCTGTCTTCTGTTGTATGTCTTCTGTCTTCTGTTGTATGTCTTCTGTCTTCTGTTGTACAACGCTGGATTTCCAAAAGACCGTTTCAGGAAAGAAGCAGCGCCGTCCAGGAATGTCTCAACCCTGAGATCTAAGCCGCATCCCAAACGTCACCCGATACCCTATAGAGTGCACATAGGGATCACCAAAGAGCTCTGGTCAAAAGTAGTGCACTATATAGGGTCCTGGTCAAAAGTAGTGCACTATATAGGGAATAGGGTGCCAGCCCTGGTCAAAAGTAGTGCACTATATAGGGTCCTGGTCAAAAGTAGTGCACTATATAGGGTCCTGGTCAAAAGTAGTGCACTATATAGGGAATAGGGTGCCAGCCCTGGTCAAAAGTAGTGCACTATATAGGGAATAGGTTGCCGTTTGGGACACATCCATAGCCGAGCCTTAGAAAAGCCTCTTTCCTTATCATTTATTAACCCTGATGGGCTGGCTGGTGTGGATGTTTGGCACTATAAACGGACGATCGCGGGTGTGTTGGTCCGTTTCGTAACAGCCTACCTAAGAAGCTGGGGCGTACGGCATGTACACTCGGTCCTCATCTGAAATGCAAAGGCCACTCCATTCCTGTGATGCTTAATGCATGCAGCTCAGCCATTTTCAGTCTGATGAGCAGATCTTGGGTATTAAAGACGGACCAGTCGGGCAGGTTTGCTGTTATGTTGTCAGGGTCATATTAAAGTCACTTGTTATGACAGACTTAGCTGCTTTTTGTTGTCCTATAACCTTAGTTACACACCCTACTACTGTGACCATGTTATCATTTCTTTAAAAAAAAAAATCTAGTTTATTTGGATGGAGACGTTGCACAACAACAGCATACGTTTCCAAACACTGAGAAATGATGCTTTTGAACCAGTTTTAGCTAACAGCTCATTTACATCTGTAGTATTATGACTCACCACTAAAGAGGCTGAAAGAGGAGTGTTATGAATGATCTGTTATGTAGTGATGAAGAACGGATGAATAGGTTTGTGTTGACCAAGTTCCCATGACTTCCTGTTTTGGGCTGAGTAGGGTTTCATGCACTTTGAAAAGGCTAATAGGTTTTCCCCCATAATTATACCTCTGAATGTGAACACAATTTAGACTCAAAATAAACCTCTGGCTTAATGTAGTTTTCTAATACATTTCATCATTGGTCTTGTAATGTCAGCAGAGTGTGGACAGACACAACAGACTTCACAGTGTTGAACTGTTTATTAACATGGACCAGCTGTGTGTCTGTTTATAACATGGACCAGCTGTGTGTCTGTTTATTAACATGGACCAGCTGTGTGTCTGTTTATTAACATGGACCAGCTGTGTGTCTGTTTATTAACATGGACCAGCTGTGTGTCTGTTTATAACATGGACAAGCTGTGTGTCTGTTTGTTAACATGGACCAGCTGTGTGTCTGTTTATAACATGGACCAGCTGTGTGTCTGTTTGTTAACATGGACCAGCTGTGTGTCTGTTTATAACATGGACCAGCTGTGTGTCTGTTTATAACATGGACCAGCTGTGTGTCTGTTTATAACATGGACCAGCTGTGTGTCTGTTTATTAACATGGACCAGCTGTGTGTCTGTTTATAACATGGACCAGCTGTGTGTCTGTTTATTAACATGGACCAGCTGTGTGTCTGTTTATTAACATGAACCAGCTGTGTGTCTGTTTATTAACATGGACCAGCTGTGTGTCTGTTTATTAACATAGACCAGCTGTGTGTCTGTTTATAACATGGACCAGCTGTGTGTCTGTTTGTTAACATGGACCAGCTGTGTGTCTGTTTATAACATGGACCAGCTGTGTGTCTGTTTATTAACATGGACCAGCTGTGTGTCTGTTTATAACATGGACCAGCTGTGTGTCTGTTTATAACATGGACCAGCTGTGTGTCTGTTTATAACATGGACCAGCTGTGTGTCTGTTTATAACATGGACCAGCTGTGTGTCTGTTTATAACATGGACCAGCTGTGTGTCTGTTTATTAACATGGACCAGCTGTGTGTCTGTTTATAAATGGACCAGCTGGACCAGCTGTGTGTCTGTTTATAACATGGACCAGCTGTGTGTCTGTTTATAACATGGACCAGCTGTGTGTCTGTTTATTAACATGGACCAGCTGTGTGTCTGTTTATAACATGGACCAGCTGTGTGTCTGTTTATTAACATGGACCAGCTGTGTGTCTGTTTATTAACATGGACCAGCTGTGTGTCTGTTTGTTAACATGGACCAGCTGTGTGTCTGTTTATAACATGGACCAGCTGTGTGTCTGTTTATAACTGTTTATTAACATGGACCAGCTGTGTGTCTGTTTGTTAACATGGACCAGCTGTGTGTCTGTTTATAACATGGACCAGCTGTGTGTCTGATTATTAACATGGACCAGCTGTGTGTCTGTTTGTTTACATGGACCAGCTGTGTGTGTCTGTTTATAACATCAACTAGTTGTGTGTGTTTTTCATGTTGTGGTTTTTACGAAGCTGCTGAAAGACATTTCTCTGTGAGTGAATGTGTAGTGAACTACTGTTGAAGAGCAACAGACTGAGTCATTAAATGACGGCTCCACTTTTGTGGAATGATTTAAAGTATCGTAATTGCAGATGTATGGGGCTTCTTCTTGGCCCAGCCTGCTGGGCTAGTGGATAGTGTGTGTGTGCGTGTGCGTGTGTGTGTGTGTGTGCGTGTGCGTGTGTGTGCGGACAGAGTGACTGGGGCCCTATGGGGAGCGATCAACGACTAGCGAGGTGGTATAATGTTACCTTCCACAAACCAAAATACCTCCTTAATGACGACCAAATTGGTGAAAGGCATTGACCTGAATCAAGCCCAAACACAGACCAAACACCAGGACAATATTATTTCTTTAGAGGGGGTAGACTGTGAGAGACGGAGAGACAGAGCAACCCCCCCCCCAACTAGCAGCTAAATTGTCCCCACATTACCGCGGCCGGTTGAATTGACACCCTTGTTGAAGGGAAACATGAGGAGATGTAATATCAAAGGAACTCCCTGTTTCCAGCTGCATTCTGAAGCTGGCTTTTTAGAGTGTTTTTAATTTGTCGCCATTTTGTTTCTGAACGATGAGAACCTGATTGTATGTGGTTAGTTAATGAACCCTTTTGATGTAGTGGTCTGGAGTGAAGTTTAACAATGTTTTAGGCATCAGTGATTGGACAATATTGTCCAATGGCACAGGATTAAAAGTCAGTGATTGGACAATATTGTCCAATGGCACAGGATTAAAAGTCAGTGATTGGACAATATTGTCCAATGGCACAGGATTAAAAGTCAGTGATTGGACAATATTGTCATGGATGTTTTGAAATGTGATGCGGTACGGTCTATAGCAGAGTTTCCCAAACTCAGTCCTCGGGACCCCACAGGGGCGCACGTTTTGGTGTTTTCCCCCTAACACTACACAACGGATTGAAATGATGAACTAAACTTCCAGCTTTAATTATTTGAATCAGCTGTGTAGTGGTTGGGGGGAAAAAAACACAAACTTGCACCACTTGGGTTCTCGAGGACCGAGTTTGGGAAACACTGGTTTATAGTGTGTCAGGTGTCTGTATTCACTTTAATAGTTCTGTTGATATTCTGAGAGAGAGAGAGAGCGAGAGAGCGAGAGAGAGAGAGAGAGAGAGAGAGAGAGAGAGAGAGAGAGAGAGAGAGAGAGAGAGAGAGAGATGTGGGAGATGTGAACCTCCCTGTGTGGCTGAGGGATGGTGGTTTTGATAGGAAACTTAAACAGCCACAGAAGAAAGAATCTTGGAAGCCTAATGCTAGTCTAGTTCAGTAAAATGTCAGAGAAAATAGTCAGACTGGATCATGTTTCTGACAGGGACAAACTTGAACAGGGATTCATTTGTCATCAGCTGCAATAACGAGTATCAGTCAGTATGAAGACACCCTACTCTCTCTCTCCCTCTATCAGTGAAGTGTGTGTGTACTCCTAAGTGTGTGCGTGTACTAAGCCTCTCCTGCTGCTACATGCATACCAAAACAGCCTCAGGCTATTTAGCTAATGCTAACAACACGCCAACTCGCACGTCACTACAGTACGACGTCTCTACAAACCACCTCTAAAAATCACAACCACAAAAGTCAACAAGATGTTAGGTTAAAACCTAGTCCACAAACCTGGAAAAAGTCAACAAGCTGTTAGGTTAAAACCTAGTCCACAAACCAAGGTATCTGTCAGTCATGGTTAAGACATATTTGTGTTCTAATCAGTACAGTCTTGTAGTTGTTTTTTCCCCCCTGAAAACCAAAGCCATCACATTCAACCTAAACTCTTGTCAGGAAGAAGCCCAGTTATTAGGAACACGGTTGAAACACAACAGGGGGGGAATCCAGAGGCCACTGTGGTTTAAAATCTCACCTTGAAAGAAGACAGATCTCCATCCAGAATGTCATTGAGAAACAGAAGCGCCATTTCTTGTCGTCTTTAAAAAAAAAAAAAAGTTTTTTTAACTTCCATGTATTGTAGTTGTATTTATGACAACATTCAACTGGACCACAGTGTGTTGCACAGTCAGTTACACTGAGATCAAATAAAGGTTAAAGGTTAAAGGTTAAATAAATCCTGAATAAAGAAACATCCAGATGTATCACAGCGATATTAACACACGCCCTCCTTCTTCTTGTGGTTGTCTTTAAATCTGTTAAAGCCGTCGATAAGACGTGGTTTCCATCCTCCTCAAAGATCATGATGTTATCTGGGAAATGTTGTACTGCTGAAGAGATCGTTGCGGTGATAATGTCTACGTATTGCGTGAAAACACATCTCTATCCTACATAATGAACGCATGGATATTCCCTGATGGGATTCGTCATATATTCTCCCCTGACACGTCTTGTGTATGTTGTGTTGTGTATCCTCAAAGGAAATCTGATTTGTTCCCAATTGATTGAATACAGCGTAACTTAAACAGAACAATTTACATTATTTAATTACTGTAAAGATGAATTACTATTTATTTTCAATTCCCTGTTGCGGTAACAAAAGACAGCACGTTAAATCATCTTTGACAAAATGTAGAACTTCGTTAATTCTATCTCCAACTGTATGATATTACTGTTATCATATTTCTGGGTTTTATAGCCCGGATATTGGAGATTCAAGAGTTTTGTCAAATGACCGAACCCTAATAATTTTTTATCATACTAATTTTAATAATATGAATAGAAAATGGTCATTGTTATTACCAGGACTACTGCTGTCATTGTAAAAAGCAACACACTGAGCCCATTCCCTCCCTGTTTAAAGCAGCAGGTTGTGTTTCAGCTTGATGGACCACTAATCAGCAAATCAATTAGGCTCTGACCTAGAAACACAGAGAATTAACATCTCTCAACGTCTCTCCTTTCTCTTTATCCAGCTCTCCTTCAGCCTCCCCGTCTCCCCCTCTCCCTCTCACACCCCCTGGCGTTAGAGCCAATACCTCAATGAATCCTCTAGGGGTGTCTGGTTGGAGAATGCCTTAATAGCCCCAGAACATCATGGAACACGGTTCCACGTGATTCCATGTTCTACAACCACATATCCCCATAGTCAAGAGTCCTAATTATTCACTAACCACTAGATATGGTGATTGAACACAGTATACATCACCCTAACTACCATGGTATAGAATGTATAACACAGCCCTAACTACCATGGTATATTGTGTATTTAACAGCCCTAACTACCATGGTATAGTGTGTATAACACAGCCCTAACTACCATGGTGTAGTGTGTATAACACAGCCCTAACTACCATGGTATAGAGTGTATTTAACAGCCCTAACTACCATGGTACAGAGTGTATAACACAGCCCTAACTACCATGGTATAGTGTATATTTAACAGCCCTAACTACCATGGTGTAGTGTGTATAACACAGCCCTAACTACCATGGTATAGTGTGTATAACACAGCCCTACTACCATGGTATAGAGTGTATTTACACAGCCCTAACTACCATGGTATAGTGTATAACACAGCCCTAACTACCATGGTACAGAGTGTATAAACAGCCTAACTACCATGGTATAGTGTATAACACAGCCCTAACTACCATGGTGTAGTGTGTATAACACAGCCCTAACTACCATGGTATAGAGTGTATTTAACAGCCTAACTACCATGGTATAGAGTGTATAACACAGCCCTAACTACCATGGTATAGCATATTTAACAGCCTTAACTACCATGGTACAGAGTGTATAACACAGCCCTAACTACCATGGTATAGAGTGTATAACACAGCCCTAACTACCATGGTATAGAGTGTATTTAACAGCCCTAACTACCATGGTATAGTGTATATTTAACAGCCCTAACTACCATGGTATAGAGTGTTTTTAACAGCCCTAACTACCATGGTATAGAGTGTTTTTAACAGCCCTAACTACCATGGTATAGAGTGTATTTAACAGCCCTAACTACCATGGTATAGTGTGTATTTAACAGCCTAACTACCATGGTACAGAGTGTATAACACAGCCCTAACTACCATGGTATAGCGTATATTTAACAGCCTTAACTACCATGGTACAGAGTGTATAACACAGCCCTAACTACCATGGTATAGTGTGTATAACACAGCCCTACTACCATGGTATAGAGTGTATTTAACAGCCCTAACTACCATGGTACAGAGTGTATAACACAGCCCTAACTACCATGGTATAGCGTATATTTAACAGCCTTAACTACCATGGTACAGAGTGTATAACACAGCCTAACTACCATGGTATAGTGTGTATAACACAGCCCTACTACCATGGTATAGTGTGTATTTAACAGCCCTAACTACCATGTTATAGAGTGTATAACACAGCCCTAACTACCATGGTATAGAGTGTATTTAACAGCCCTAACTACCATGGTATAGAGTGTATTTAACAGCCCTAACTACCATGGTGTAGTGTGTATAACACAGCCCTAACTACCATGGTATAGTGTGTATTTAACAGCCCTAACTACCATGGTATAGAGTGTATAACACAGCCCTAACTACCATGGTGTAGTGTGTATAACACAGCCCTAACTACCATGGTATAGAGTGTATTTAACAGCCCTAACTACCATGGTATAGAGTGTATTTAACAGCCCTAACTACCATGGTATAGAGTGTATTTAACAGCCCTAACTACCATGGTATAGAGTGTTTTTAACAGCCCTAACTACCATGGTATAGAGTGTATTTAACAGCCCTAACTACCATGGTATAGAGTGTATTTAACAGCCCTAACTACCATGGTATAGTGTGTATAACACAGCCCTAACTACCATGGTGTAGTGTGTATAACACAGCCCTACTACCATGGTATAGAGTGTATTTAACAGCCCTAACTACCATGGTACAGAGTGTATAACACAGCCCTAACTACCATGGTATAGCGTATATTTAACAGCCTTAACTACCATGGTACAGAGTGTATAACACAGCCCTAACTACCATGGTATAGTGTGTATAACACAGCCCTACTACCATGGTATAGTGTGTATTTAACAGCCCTAACTACCATGGTATAGAGTGTATGACACAGTACCATGGTGTAAGTGTATTTAATGCCCTAACTACCATGGTATAGAGTGTATTTAACAGCCCTAACTACCATGGTATAGAATGTATAACACAGCCCTAACTACCATGGTATAGAATGTATAACACAGCCCTAACTACCATGGTGTAGAGTGTATAACACAGCCCTAACTACCATGGTATAGAGTGTTTTTAACAGCCCTAACTACCATGGTATAGAGTGTATTTAACAGCCCTAACTACCATGGTATAGTGTGTATTTAACAGCCCTAACTACCATGGTATAGTGTGTATAACACAGCCCTAACTACCATGGTGTAGTGTGTATAACACAGCCCTACTACCATGGTATAGAGTGTATTTAACAGCCCTAACTACCATGGTACAGAGTGTATAACACAGCCCTAACTACCATGGTATAGCGTATATTTAACAGCCTTAACTACCATGGTACAGAGTGTATAACACAGCCCTAACTACCATGGTATAGTGTGTATAACACAGCCCTACTACCATGGTATAGTGTGTATTTAACAGCCCTAACTACCATGGTATAGAGTGTATGACACAGCCCTAACTACCATGGTGTAGAGTGTATTTAAGAGCCCTAACTACCATGGTATAGAATGTATAACACAGCCCTAACTACCATGGTGTAGTGTGTATAACACAGCCCTAACTACCATGGTGTAGTGTGTATAACACAGCCCTAACTACCATGGTGTAGTGTGTATAACACAGCCCTAACTACCATGGTACAGAGTGTATTTAACAGCAACTACCATGGTATAGAGTGTATTTAACAGCCCTAACTACCATGGTATAGTGTGTATTTAACAGCCCTAACTACCATGGTATAGAGTGGCCCTAACTACCATGGTATAGAGTGTATTTAACAGCCCTAACTACCATGGTATAGAGTGTTTTTAACAGCCCTAACTACCATGGTATAGAGTGTATTTAACAGCCCTAACTACCATGGTACAGTGTGTATAACACAGCCCTAACTACCATGGTATAGAGTGTTTTTAACAGCCTAACTACCATGGTATAGAGTGTTTTTAACAGCCCTAACTACCATGGTATAGAGTGTATAACACAGCCCTAACTACCATGGTATAGAGTGTATTTAACAGCCTAACTACCATGGTATAGTGTGTATTTAACAGCCCTAACTACCATGGTATAGAATGTATAACACAGCCCAACTACCATGGTATAGAGTGTATTTAACAGCCCTAACTACCATGGTATAGTGTGTATAACACAGCCTAACTACCATGGTATAGCGTGTATAACACAGCCCTAACTACCATGGTATAGTGTGTATAACACAGTTTTCCGTAGTCTACTCTTCCTCATATAGGCTAGTCAGTGTCATATGTGGAAGGCTAGTCACTAAGAAACAGATATTTTGACTACCTTAGGAATGCTGGAAGTGGTGTTATCCTCCAGGGCCTTGAAACTGTCCTGACTCTCTGTCTGGTGCTACAGTGGGGCTGCTGTGGACCACACATCAGTGTATCTCATCCCCCTCCCTCTATCAAAGCTGGCCTTCCTGTTGGGGTCAGACGTGAAGGAGCAACTTTTCACCAGCCCCTCCCTCCTATCAACCCTGACCTGTTGGGGTAAGACGTGAAGGAGCATGGGACAGACAGGTCTGCCATGTTACAATCTCTGATCTCTGATATCTCTCTGGAAGGAAACTCGTGCCCTAATTTCGTCCACCTTGTTATCTAGAGATTGGACATTGGCGAGTAATATGCTCGGAAGCGGTGGATGGTGAGCTGGCCTTCTGTGTCTGACCAGTAGAAGTGGTGGATGGTGAGCTGGCCTTCTGTGTCTGACCAGTAGAAGTGGTGAATGGTGAGCTGGCCTTCTGTGTCTGACCAGTAGAAGTGGTGAATGGTGAGCTGGCCTTCTGTGTCTGACCAGTAGAAGTGGTGAATGGTGAGCTGGCCTTCTGTGTCTGACCAGTAGAAGTGGTGAATGGTGAGCTGGCCTACTGTGTCTAACCAGTAGAAGTGGTGGATGGTGAACTGGCCTTCTGTGTCTGACCAGTAGGCCGCTCCGTCTGCATCTCCTGCCGCGACCTCGTTGTTTTGGACACATCCAGGGTAGAGGTCCGAACAAAGGATCCGCTTCAGACACGCATGTACCGACACACACACACGGTTGGAATTGATTGAGCCATACAGAACAACTCTGTCTGTATGTAGTTTCTATATATCTGTTGAGTTTTCTCTGAGAGGGGAGATGAAGAGAGACCAGTCTCTCTGTAGCTGGTGGCTCCCTGCCCTGGTTTGTTATGCTGCTGATTTACTCCTTGGTTACCGACTTCTCCAGGTACAAATGTTTTGGCCCCAAAGCGTGAAGGTTTCTATAGCTACTTCACATACATTCCCATGCAGTCACAATGCTGGCAGAGGCTCAATGAGAGCTTGAATCTCTCCTAAGACGGAAAATATTTGGATATGTCAGTCGGTGTAGCCTGTTTTGGAGGTGTGTGTGTGTGTGTGTGTGTGCGTGCGTGTGCGTGCGTGCGTGTGTGTGTGTGTGGTGAATCAGTACTGAATAAATGATACCTCAGTACTGGTACCCCGTGTATATAGCCATGTTATCATTGACTCAGTACTGGTACCCTGTGTATATAGCCATGTTATCATTGACTCAGTACTGGTACCCAACTACTGTTGCAACTACTGTTGCAGCAAGTGGCGCTATGCTGTCAAATACTCCCACGTTTCTAGTTTAGTGGCGCTATGCTGTCAAATACTCCCACGTTTCTAGTTTAGTGGCTCTATGCTGTCAAATACTCCCACGTTTCTAGTTTAGTGGCGCTATGCTGTCAAATACTCCCATGTTTCTAGTTTAGTGGCGCTATGCTGTCAAATACTCCCACGTTTCTAGTTTAGTGGCGCTATGCTGTCAAATACTCCCACGTTTCTAGTTTAGTGGCGCTATGCTGTCAAATACTCCCACGTTTCTAGTTTAGTGGCGCTATGCTGTCAAATACTCCCATGTTTCTAGTTTAGTGGCGCTATGCTGTCAAATACTCCCACGTTTCTAGTTTAGTGGCGCTATGCTGTCAAATACTCCCACGTTTCTAGTTTAGTGGCGCTATGCTGTCAAATACTCCCACGTTTCTAGTTTAGTGGCGCTATGCTGTCAAATACTCCCACGTTTCTAGTTTAGTGGCGCTATGCTGTCAAATACTCCCATGTTTCTAGTTTAGTGGTGCCATGCTGTAAAATACTCCCACGTTTCTAGTTTAGTGGCGCTATGCTGTCAAATACTCCCATGTTTCTAGTTTAGTGGCGCTATGCTGTCAAATACTCCCACGTTTCTAGTTTAGTGGCGCTATGCTGTCAAATACTCCCACGTTTCTAGTTTTGTGGCGCTATGCTGTCAAATACTCCCACGTTTCTAGTTTAGTGGCGCTATGCTGTCAAATACTCCCACGTTTCTAGTTTAGTGGCGCTTTGCTGTCAAATACTCCCACGTTTCTAGTTTAGTGGCGCTATGCTGTCAAATACTCCCACGTTTCTAGTTTAGTGGCACTATGCTGTCAAATACTCCCACGTTTCTAGTTTAGTGGCGCTATGCTGTCAAATACTCCCACGTTTCTAGTTTAGTAGCTCTATGCTGTCAAATACTCCCATGTTTCTTGTTTCACCAGCTGTTTTCAGCAACAAATATCTTTGAATTCGGTTCTCATATTGGTAGGTTTGATAGCAACAACCTATTTAGCTAGCTTTTAGCCTAGTGTTTTATATGCAATGTGATCTCCTTGTAAAGAACAGTGTAGTGTCCTGACAAGAAGGCAAACTTTCCTAGCTATGCCAGGTAAAATCAGGGATTATCAGCTCATTGTTATGGGATGTGTCCAAATGAATGCCAATAGAATACAGCTACTTTGATGTTATTCTGGCTGCAGGGTCGGTCGTGAATGTGTTATTCTGGCTGCAGGGTCGGGTCGTGAATGTGTTATTCTGGCTGCAGGGTCGGGTCGTGAATGTGTTATTCTGGCTGCAGGGTCGGGTCGTGAATGTGTTATTCTGGCTGCAGGGTCGGTCGTGAATGTGTTATTCTGGCTGCAGGGTCGGGTCGTGAATGTGTTATTCTGGCTGCAGGGTCGGGTCGTGAATGTGTTATTCTGGCTGCAGGGTCGGGTCGTGAATGTGTTATTCTGGCTGCAGGGTCGGTCATGAATGTGTTATTCTGGCTGCAGGGTCGGTCGTGAATGTGTTATTCTGGCTGCAGGGTCGGGTCGTGAATGTGTTATTCTGGCTGCAGGGTCGGGTCGTGAATGTGTTATTCTGGCTGCAGGGTCGGGTCGTGAATGTGCTAGCTGTTGCAAGCAAGGGATAAAAACGTTGCCATGAAACATAAAGCCCGAACAACTGGGTCGCGTCTCCAGCAACCAACACATGAAAATAGAAACGAAAAAAACTAAACGTTATCTCGCTTATACCACAGTTGTCAAATAACATAATATGAAAGCACACATTTACCGGTATTATTTTATTTGACAACTGTGGTATAAGCGAGATAAACGCCTCCGTTCTGTACATTACCTTGGAAAAATGAACTCCGTAAAGTGACTCTGTCTAGTCTCGCTGCGTCGCCCATTATGTCCAAGGTGATGTGCGACATATTTGCACAGTAGAATTGAATGGCTGTACTTCATTTATACATGCTCTTATGTTTGAGCTGTTTTGAAAGCTAAAGTCGAATGTAAAACATTATTGACATTGTTGAATTCGATTTTCATAATAGCAAGGTAGGACTGATGTTTAGGTTAACTAAACTAGCAAGTCTGTGTCACGATCGTTGTAAGAAGCGGACCAAAATGCAGCGTGGTATGTGTTCATCGTGAATTTAATAAACAGAGAACACTGAACAAAATATACAAAATAATAAACGAACAACGAACGTGACGCTATATAAGAACTGTGCTGACACAAGCAACTAACATAGAGAATCACCCACAACCCACAATGACAAAACAGGCTACCTAAATATGGTTCCCAATCAGAGACAATGACTAACACCTGCCTCTGATGGAGAACCATATCAGGCCAAACACAGAAACAGACGAACTAGACACACAACATAGAATGCCCGCTCAGATCGCACCCTGACCAAACAAAACATAGAAACATACAAAGCAAACTATGGTCAGGGTGTGACAGTCTGTTTGTTTGGTTACAACCACAACTACTGTAGCTATCTTGTAAACTTGCTAGCTACTTCAGGGGATGTTAAACACATTTCTACCGACAGAAATTAACACATTTCCAGCGGCAACTGTGTTCAATTATATATATACAAAGGGATGATCACCATACAGAGGGATGATCATCATACAAAGGGATGATCACCATACAAAGGGATGATCACCATACAAAGGGATGATCACCATACAAAGGGATGATCACCATACAAAGGGATGATCACCATACAAAGGGATGATCACCATGCAAAGGGATGATCACCATACAAAGGGATGATCACCATACAAAGGGATGATCACCATACAAAGGGATGATCATCATACAAAGGGATGATCACCATACAAAGGGATGATCACCATACAGAGGGATGATCATCATACAAAGGGATGATCACCATACAAAGGGATGATCACCATGCAAAGGGGTGATCACATACAAAGGGATGATCACCATACAAAGGGATGATCATCATACAAAGGGATGATCACCATACAAAGGGATGATCACCATACAAAGGGATGATCACCATACAAAGGGATGATCACCATGCAAAGGGATGATCACCATGCAAAGGGATGATCACCATGCAAAGGGATGATCACCATGCAAAGGGGTGATCACATACAAAGGGATGATCACCATACAAAGGGATGATCACTATACAAAGGGATGATCACCATACAAAGGGATGATCACCATACAAAGGGATGATCACCATACAAAGGGATGATCATCATACAAAGGGATGATCATCATACAAAGGGATGATCATCATAAAAGGGATGATCATCATACAAAGGGATGATCACCATACAAAGGGATGATCACCATACAAAGGGATGATCACCATACAAAGGGATGATCACCATACAAAGGGATGATCACCATACAAAGGGATGATCACCATACAAAGGGATAATCACCATACAAAGGGATGATCACCATACAAAGGGATGATCACCATACAAAGGGATGATCACCATACAAAGGGATGATCACCATGGGGTTCTATGCCTTCTCTGGAAAATAATGCAACTCCGTGGAAATTCCACTCCACTAGTGCGTTTTGAAACTCACCTTACACTTTGTTCATTATTTCACACAGAAACGCATAGTCCCTCATAGCCCCTCATAGCCCCTCATAGCCCCTCATAGCCCCTCATAGTCCCTCATAGCCCCTCATAGCCCCTCATAGTCCCTCATAGTCCCTCATAGCCCCTCATAGCCCCTCATAGTCCCTCATAGCCCCTCATAGTCCCTCATAGTCCCTCATAGCCCCTCATAGCCCTCATAGTCCCTCATAGCCCCTCATGATTTCCCCTTCCATATACCAGAACAGTCCTACTGAAAGACTCACATGAAGTACTCATTGTTCTCTAACTCAAAGTCACTTGAGGTAATTTGACCTCAGTTGCTTTTGGAAGCATTGGAAATGCTTTTGGATGTAGCCGAGGCATTTCTACTTAAACAAACACTTTTACAGGGACAGTGATGAAAACACTGTTGTCTGAGACAGAAATGAGTTTGTGTCTGGTTGTGACAACTAGGATAGTACTCACTGTTTTATTGTGTATTTTGACCTAAAATAGAGCAAATACTGTATCTCAATCCTCAGACCCATCCAGCATTCCTTTAGTCTCCAGAATAAACCTTTCAAATCTCCATGCAGCTGTCATTCCTCCCGATTCTTCTCTTTTCTTCTCTCCAGTTCTCATACACGGAGGGATTGTCCCCTCTATTGTTGGCCTCTTGGTGAATCTATTTTAGCCGGGATGAAAATCAGCCTCTTCAGAATTCTGCCGACACACAGTCAATGGAGGTGTCAGTCTACCAGGCCTCTGTATTGTCCACAGGATCATTTAATTGGAGAGGCACGACGGTGAAGCCCCCTGTCGCTGTCGCAGGCACGCACGTACATGCACACGCACACACACACATACACACACACACAACACCACCACCACCACAGGTCCTAGCCCGTGAGAGGGCCCTTTGTCGGGGGGAGAGGACCAAGTCTCGTGGCCCCATGTTCTCATGACTGGCTGACAGACCAAAGGGGCTGGGGAGGGAGGAATGGGAGGGAAACCTTCACTACCTGGGAGTCATTCTGGGGCCAGGCACGATTAGTCAGCACACAATAAAGCTGTCTTTGATTGCAGGAATGCTGGGGAAAGAGGGTGAGAGGGGGAGGAGAGGTGTGAGGAGAGGGGTGAGGAGAGGGGTGAGGGGAAGAGAGGGGTGAGGGAGGAGGAGGGGGAGGAGAGGGGAGGAGGAGAGGTTTGAGAAGAGGGGTGAGGAGAGGAGAGGTGTGAGGAGAGGGGTGAGGAGTAGTCCCGTGGCCAAACCAGGGGACTCCTTGTGGCATGAGAGGCATGTCTTTGGAGGAGCTCTGGCCATGTCCTGTCATCAATGAGTACTCTGTTTCTCTCTGAGGTCGATACTTTGGGGTTGACAGATGCACAGGGAGAAAAAAGAGGAGACAGCATTCCTTAGTGATAGCTGCTTCAGGTGA
>NW_024608644.1:0-10000 GCF_018296145.1 Oncorhynchus tshawytscha | reverse complement strand
TCCTCAAATTCAGGCTTGTTGCTTTTGTTTTTTTAACCTTACAACCAAAGTTCTTGAAAAAAGTTTTTGAATGCAATCTGCAGTCCCTGACAAGTATTTAAACTAAACAAGTTCATGTCCAGCAGTCAATTGAAAGAGTAACATTTCAGAGAGACAACTCAAAGGCCAAATCCATTAACGCCAATATAATGGAATTCATTGCCCTTGACAATCAACCGTTCTCTCTTGTGGATGAAGTATTTCAAATCAAATGTGATTGGTCACATGCTTCGTAGACAACAGATGATGTTGGCTTTACCGTCTGGTCGAGCACCTCAAGCCCCGGTACACACTACCAAGTGGCGTTATTTTCCTGTATTGTTGAAACGCTCATCCGTGAGTTATTTGCTGTGGGCGTCACTGCTTTTAGCTTCGCAGCTGACATTTGGACCAGCGACGTCAGGCCCCATGATCTGAGTCTGACAGCACAGTGGATCCACCAGGATTTCCTACTGAGGAAAGCCGTATTGCTCAAGAATGTGCTGGTTCTCATGCCGCTGCTGCCATTTCAATGGCATTTGAGAACATGTTTGAAACATGAACACACTCCTAGCGCCATTTGAACAACTGACTGGAGAAATAAGCTCATCGACTGTGTCTGCAGCAGACGTGATGCCCTCTGTCATGGCATTGAAACGCTCAACAAAACCACCAACGCAGACCGTGGGGTTAAAACTTACAAAGTACTCTACTAAAGGCTGTGAACAAGCGACTCGGTGGCGTTCTCTCTGAGTCTCTTTACTGTGTCACCACCATGCTCGATGCTAGGTACAAGGACCGCTACTTCCATGCTCGATGCTAGGTACAAGGACCTCTACTTCCATGCTCAAAGCTAGGTACAAGGACCGCTACTTCCATGCTCGATGCTAGGTAGAAGGACCTCTACTTCCATGCTCGATGCTAGGTACAAGGACCACTACTTCCATGCTCAAAGATAGGTACAAGGACCACTACTTCCATGCTCAAAGATAGGTACAAGGACTGCTACTTCCATGCTCAAAGATAGGTACAAGGACCTCTACTTCCATGCTCGATGCTAGGTACAAGGACCTCTACTTCCATGCTCGATGCTAGGTACAAGGACCTCTACTTCCATGCTCGATGCTAGGTACAAGGACCTCTACTTCCATGCTCAAAGATAGGTACAAGGACTGCTACTTCCATGCTCAAAGATAGGTACAGGACCTGCTACTATGCTCGATGCTAGGTACAGGACCTCTACTTCCATGCTCGATGCTAGGTACAGGACCGTAGTATGCTCAAAGATAGGTACAAGGACTGCTACTTCCATGCTCAAAGATAGGTACAAGGACTGCTACTTCCATGCTCGTGCTAGTAGGACCTCTAACATGCTCGATGCTAGGTACAAGGACCTCTACTTCCATGCTCGATGCTAGGTACAGGACTGCTAGTAGTATCTAACAGTGTAGTAGTATCTAACAGTGACCGTAGTTCTAACAGTGCAGTAGGTATCAAGGATCAGTACTTCCAGTCGATCTAACAGTGACAGTAGTATCTAACAGTGCAGTAGTATCACTACCATGCTAGATGCTAGGTACAGTATGCTCGATGCTAGGTACAAGTGCAGTAGTATCTAACAGTCACTACTTCCATGCTATGCTAACAGGACCGCTAGTTCCATGCTAACAGTACAGGACCGTACTACTACAGTGTAGTAGTATCTAACAGTGCAGTAGTATCTAACAGTGCAGTAGTATCTAACAGTGCAGTAGTATCTAACAGTGCAGTAGTGTCTAACAGTGCTTTAGTGTCTAACAGTGCAGTAGTATATAACAGTGCAGTAGTATCTAACAGTGCTTTAGTGTCTAACAGTGTAGTAGTATCTAACAGTGCAGTAGTGTCTAACAGTGCAGTAGTATCTAACAGTGCAGTAGTATCTAACAGTGCAAATATGTCTAACAGTGCAGTAGTATCTAACAGTGCTTTAGTGTCTAACAGTGCAGTAGTATCTAACAGTGCAGTAGTAATAAACAGTGCAGTAGTATCCCAGTGCAGCGGTGATGCAGCCAGTCAAGATGCTCTCAATGGTGCAGCTGTAGGACTTTCTGAGGCTCTGAGGACCCATCACAAATATGTTCAGCCTACTGAGGTGGAAGAGGTTCTGTCATAAGAGGGTCTGTCGTTCTGTAATAAGACAATGTGATTTTATCCCTTTGTAAGATGTTGAGTTTCCCTCTCCTCTTCCTCCTCTCCCTCCTCTTCCTCTCTCTTCTCCCTTCCTCTTCCTCTCTCCTCTCCATCCTCTTCCTCTCTCCTCTCCGTCCTCTTCCTCTGTCTTCTCCCTCCTCTTCCTCTCTCCTCTCCCTCCTCTTCCTCTCTCTTCTCCCTCCTCTTCCTCTCTCGTCTCCCTCCTCTTCCTCTCTCTTCTCCCTCCTCTTCCTCTCTCTTCTCCCTCCTCTTCCTCTCTCTTCTCCCTCCTCTTCCTCTCCTCCTCTCCCTCCCCTTCCTCTCTCTTCTCCATCCTCTTCCTCTCTCTTCTCCGTCCTCTTCCTCTCTCCTCTCCCTCCCCTTCCTCTCTCTTCTCCATCCTCTTCCTCTCTCTTCTCCGTCCTCTTCCTCTCTCTTCTGTCCTCTTCCT
Organism: Oncorhynchus tshawytscha; assembly: GCF_018296145.1. Taxonomy (NCBI): domain Eukaryota; kingdom Metazoa; phylum Chordata; class Actinopteri; order Salmoniformes; family Salmonidae; genus Oncorhynchus; species Oncorhynchus tshawytscha. The sequence continues at coordinate 7,362 of NW_024608644.1, read as the reverse complement.
CTCTCTTCTCCCTCCTCTTCCTCTCCCCTCTCCCTCCTCGGCTTCTCTCCTCTCCCCTCTCTCCTTCCTCGTTCATGTCCTCTCTTCACCAAAACACACACATGAAAAAAAAGAGAGGGAAGAGCTTTTTCCACTCGTCTACTCATTGATGAAATGTTTCTTCCTCTTGTTCAATAATGCAGGTGGTTTTCATTGGAGAAGTCCCAGTGGCCCTGGGTGAGATTTGCATCCTGATTTATTTGTCATATATCCTTTATATCGTTAAATTCTTTATACATCTCCAGTGGATCCCCATGCATCTTTCATTATGCCAGCTCTTCAGTAGCTCAGGCAGCGGTGTTCGTAGGGCAGATCCAAACACATTCTACACGTCTTACTGCAGATGTACCTAGCTTATTTCACCTTGAGTGTGTAAGACTGGATGAAAAATTCACAAGTGGGGAGTTGTTAATTTCTTCCGCTCGTCGTTGGCGTCGTGTCTGCAGTGCCTGAGTTTTGGGAGGACGATGGTTTTGAAAGAGTCACCTCACACATGCTTGTGTTGTGGAAGTGAAACGTTTTCCAAGTGGAAGTGTTGATGGTTGATAGAGAATACAACGCAGCCTATTAGTGAGTGATGATCATAAAGTTCACAGTTCAGCCCAACAAATGTTAGCCTGGTCCCAGATCATGTTGTACTGTCTTGCGAACTCATATGGTCATTGTGTGGCAAGACAGTACAAACAGATATGGGACCAGGCTAGAAAAATGCCATCAGATCATTTCAAATAGCCAAAAGGGAGAAGGGATGACGTTGACTTCGGGCCTGGTCTTTTCCTGTTGCTATTTGGGCCAGTGACAGACAATAGAAACCCTGTGTGGATAAGGTGGTTACATGGTGGAAGTGACAATGCTTTGAACTGGTGTCACACAGAATCAACCCCATACACACACAGTCAGGGTTTAAAGATAACCATGTTTGTGATGGTGTATATTATTTGTTTTTAATACCCTGTCTTTGACTGTCAGCCAATCAGCATTCAGGGCTTGAACCACCCAGTTTATATTTATATGTTTTTAATACCCCGTCTTTGACTGTCAGCCAATCGGCATTCAGGGCTTGAACAACCCAGTTTATATTATATGTTTTTAATACTGCAGATTCTATATCTATTATATCTCGCTAACAAAGAACTGTGTCTGGATTTGGGGAACAGCATTCCCAACTGATTATTTATTCTTCCTGCAATTATTCCCACATCTCTGATCTCCCTCCCTCTGTCTCCCTGTCTGTCTTTTGTTGACACGCTGTCAGTCTCAGAGTGATCCGCTCGCTCGTTCCAGTGATTTAAATTTCCCTGACATGGGCACAAGCTAAAGCACTACATACGTGGCTCAGTGTGGTGGGAGAGATGCAGCTAGGCCGTTGCTCCGGATTTGAGCAGCAACGGGAGTGCAGGAAGACACAGATTGCGATGTCGGAATGTGCCATCGAGCCTTACAAACCCCATCTGCTTAGGCGACCCGCGAATAGATGGATAGAGGGAAAGATGGAGGGATGGAGAACGGTAGAAAGAAGGAGGATAGGAGGCAAGATGGAGTATCTATTAAATATACAGCAGGCTGTGGGATGGGAATAGGGAAGAGGGTGTTAGAGATTCTACATGAAGACACTAGCAGGGCTCTCTCTCTCCCTCTCTCTCCCTCTCTCTCTCTCTCGCTCTCTCTCAGGCTTATCATTGAACCACACATTACGTCATAAATACTGACAGTCTACAAGGGGTCACCCGTGTAACATATATCAAAAATGACTCACACCGTCGATTTAAAAGGACGCATTTTAGTATTATTGGAATCAAAATCTTGTGACAGATGCAGCGTTCAGCTGATGTGAACAGATTCAGAGTGGAGGATTCTGACCCCCCTTTGCTATTTCAACCTTTTACAGCAGCAAAAGTCTTGCAGCATCTCAGCTTGGTGACAGCTCGATAACGCCTCACTACCAGAGGTGTCTCTCTTGAAACGCTTCGCCATTCGCCATCTAATTCACACATCTACCATCGTAGAATGAAGGAAAAGGGGAAACAGAGCTGGTTAGAGTTGTAGTATCATACAAGAGTGGTATTGGAGGGTTGGGACTGGGAGGAAGAGGAGGGTTGAGACTGGGAGGAAGAGGAGGGTTGGGACTGGGAGGGAGAAGAGGAGGGTTGGGACTGGGAGGTTGGAGGACTGGGAGAATGAGGAGGGTTGGGACTGGGAGGAAGAGGAGGGTTGGGACTGGGAGGAAGAGGAGGGTTGGGACTGGGAGGTTACGGAGGGTTGGGACTGGGAGGAAGAGGAGGGTTGAGACTGGGAGGTTGCGGAGGGTTGGGACTGGGAGGATGAGGAGGGTTGGGACTGGGAGGTTGCGGAGGGTTGGGACTGGGAGAATGAGGAGGGTTGGGGCTGGGAGGTTGCGGAGGGTTGGGACTGGGAGGATGAGGAGGGTTGGGACTGGGAGGTTGGGACTGGGAGGAAGAGGAGGGTTGGGACTGAGAGGATGTGGAGGGTTGGGACTGGTAGGATGGGAGGGTTGGGACTGGGACTGGGAGATAGTGGAGGGTTGGGACTGAGAGGATGTGGAGGGTTGGGACTGGGAGGAAGAGGAGGGTTGGGACTGGGAGGATGTGGAGGGTTGGGACTGGGAGGATGTGGAGGGTTGGGACTGGGAGGATGTGGAGGGTTGGGACTGGGAGGATGGGAGGGATGGGACTGGGAGGATGTGGAGGGTTGGGACTGGGACTGAGAGGATGTGGAGGGTTGGGACTGGGAGGATGTGGAGGGTAGGGACTGGGAGGTAGTGGAGGGTTGGGACTGGGACTGAGAGGATGTGGAGGGTTGGGACTGGGAGGTAGTGGAGGTTTGGGACTGGGAGGATGTGGAGGGTTGGGACTGGGAGGATGTGGAGGGTTGGGACTGGGAGGTAGTGGAGGGTTGGGACTGGGAGGGTGAGAGATAGGGGAGGGTTGGGACTGGGGGTGGGAGGTAGGGGAGGGTTGGGACTGGGGGTGGGAGGTAGGGGAGGGTTGGGACTATGGGGTGGGAGGTAGGGGAGGGTTGGGACTGGGAAGATGGGAGGTAGGGGAGGGTAGGGACTGGGAGGATGGGAGGGTTGGGACTGGGAGGTAGTGGAGGTTTGGGACTGGGAGGATGTGGAGGGTTGGGACTGGGAGGATGTGGAGGGTTGGGACTGTGAGGTAGTGGAGGGTTGGGACTGGGAGGGTGGGAGATAGGGGAGGGTTGGGACTGGGGGTGGGCGGTAGGGGAGGGTTGGGACTGGGGGTGGGAGGTAGGGGAGGGTTGGGACTGGGAAGATGGGAGGGTAGGGACTGGGAGGATGGGAGGTAAGGGAGGGTAGGGACTGGGAGGATAGGAGGTAGGGGAGGGTAGGGACTGGGAGGGTGGGAGGTAGGGAAGGGTAGGGACTGGGACGATGGGAGGTAGGGGAGAGTTGGGACTGGGAGGATGGGAGGTAGGGGAGGGTAGGGACTGGGAGGGTTGGAGGTAGGGGAGGGTAGGGACTGGGAGGTAGGGGAGGGTAGGGACTGGGAGGATGGGAGGTAGGGGAGGGTTGTGACTGGGAGGTAGGGGAGTGTAGGGACTGGGAGGATGGGGGTAGGGGAGGGTTGGGACTGGGAGGATGGGAGGTAGGGGAGGGTAGGGACTGAGAGGATGGGAGGTAGGGGAGGGTAGGGACTGGGAGGATGGGAGGTAGGGGAGGGTAGGGACTGAGAGGATGGGAGGTAGGGGGAGGGTAGGGACTGAGAGGATGGGAGGTAGGGGAGGGTAGGGACTGAGAGGATGGGAGGTAGGGGAGGGTTGGGACTGAGAGGATGGGAGGTATCAAATCAAATCAAATCAAATTTATTTATATAGCCCTTCGTACATCAGCTGATATCTCAAAGTGCTGTACAGAAACCCAGCCTAAAACCCCAAACAGCAAGCAATGCAGGTGTAGAAGCACGGTGGCTAGGAAAAACTCCCTAGAAAGGCCAAAACCTAGGAAGAAACCTAGAGAGGAACCAGGCTATGTGGGGTGGCCAGTCCTCTTCTGGCTGTGCCGGGTGGAGATTATAACAGAACATGGCCAAGATGTTCAAATGTTCATAAATGACCAGCATGGTCAAATAATAATAAGGCAGAACAGTTGAAACTGGAGCAGCAGCACAGTCAGGTGGAAGTTGAAACTGGAGCAGCAGCATGGCCAGGTGGACTGGGGACAGCAAGGAGTCATCATGTCAGGTAGTCCTGGGGCATGGTCCTAGGGCTCAGGTCAGTTGAAACTGGAACAGCAGCATGGCCAGGTGGACTGGGGACAGCAAGGAGTCATCATGTCAGGTAGTCCTGGAGCTCAGGTCCTAGGGCTCGGGTCCTCCGAGAGAGAGAAAGAAAGAGAGAAGGAGAGAATTAGAGAACGCACACTTAGATTCACACAGGACACCGAATAGGACAGGAGAAGTACTCCAGATATAACAAACTGACCCCAGCCCCCGACACATAAACTACTGCAGCATAAATACTGGAGGCTGAGACAGGAGGGGTCAGGAGACACTGTGGCCCCATCCGAGGTCACCCCCGGACAGGGCCAAACAGGAAGGATATAACCCCACCCACTTTGCCAAAGCACAGCCCCCACACCACTAGAGGGATATCTTCAACCACCAACTTACCATCCTGAGACAAGGCTGAGTATAGCCCACAAAGATCTCCGCCACGGCACAACCCAAGGGGGGCGCCAACCCAGACAGGATGACCACAACAGTGAATCAACCCACTCAGGTGACGCACCCCCTCCAGGGACGGCATGAGAGAGCCCCAGTAAGCCAGTGACCCAGCCCCTGTAATAGGGTTAGAGGCAGAGAATCCCAGTGGAAAGAGGGGAACCGGCCAGGCAGAGACAGCAAGGGCGGTTCGTTGCTCCAGAGCCTTTCCGTTCACCTTCCCACTCCTGGGCCAGACTACACTCAATCATATGACCCACTGAAGAGATGAGTCTTCAGTAAAGACTTAAAGGTTGAGACCGAGTTTGCGTCTCTGACATGGGTAGGCAGACCGTTCCATAAAAATGGAGCTCTATAGGAGAAAGCCCTGCCTCCAGCTGTTTGCTTAGAAATTCTAGGGACAATTAGGAGGCCTGCGTCTTGTGACCGTAGCGTACGTGTAGGTATGTACGGCAGGACCAAATCAGAGAGATAGGTAGGAGCAAGCCCATGTAATGCTTTGTAGGTTAGCAGTAAAACCTTGAAATCAGCCCTTGCTTTGACAGGAAGCCAGTGTAGAGAGGCTAGCACTGGAGTAATATGATCAAATTTTTTGGTTCTAGTCAGGATTCTAGCAGCCGTATTTAGCACTAACTGAAGTTTATTTAGTGCTTTATCCGGGTAGCCGGAAAATAGAGCATTGCAGTAGTCTAACCTAGAAGTGACAAAAGCATGGATTAATTTTTCTGCATCATTTTTGGACAGAAAGTTTCTGATTTTTGCAATGTTACGTAGATGGAAAAAAGATGTCCTTGAAATGGTCTTGATATGTTCTTCAAAAGAGAGATCAGGGTCCAGAGTAACGCCGAGGTCCTTCACAGTTTTATTTGAGACGACTGTACAACCATTAAGATTAATTGTCAGATTCAACAGAATATCTCTTTGTTTCTTGGGACCTAGAACAAGCATCTCTGTTTTGTCCGAGTTTAATAGTAGAAAGTTTGCAGCCATCCACTTCCTTATGTCTGAAACACATGCTTCTAGCGAGGGCAATTTTGGGGCTTCACCATGTTTCATTGAAATGTACAGCTGTGTGTCATCCGCATAGCAGTGAAAGTTTACATTATGTTTTCGAATAACATCCCCAAGAGGTAAAATATATAGTGAGAACAATAGTGGTCCTAAAACGGAACCTTGAGGAACACCGAAATTTACAGTTGATTTGTCAGAGGACAAACCATTCACAGAGACAAACTGATATCTTTCCGACAGATAAGATCTAAACCAGGCCAGAACTTGTCCGTGTAGACCAATTTGGGTTTCCAATCTCTCCAAAAGAATGTGGTGATCGATGGTATCAAAAGCGGCACTAAGGTCTAGGAGCACGAGGACAGATGCAGAGCCTCGGTCCGATGCCATTAAAATGTCATTTACCACCTTCACAAGTGCCGTCTCAGTGCTATGATGGGGTCTAAAACCAGACTGAAGCATTTCGTATACATTGTTTGTCTTCAGGAAGGCAGTGAGTTGCTGAGCAACAGCCTTCTCTAAAATTTTTGAGAGGAATGGAAGATTCGATATAGGCCGATAGTTTTTATATTTTCTGGGTCAAGGTTTGGCTTTTTCAAGAGAGGCTTTATTACTGCCACTTTTAGTGAGTTTGGTACACATCCAGTGGATAGAGAGCCGTTTATTATGTTCAACATAGGAGGGCCAAGCACAGGAAGCAGCTCTTTCAGTAGTTTAGTTGGAATAGGGTCCAGTATGCAGCTTGAAGGTTTAGAGGCCATGATTATTTTCATCATTGTGTCAAGAGATATAGTACTAAAACACTTGAGCGTCTCTCTTGATCCTAGGTCCTGGCAGAGTTGTGCAGACTCAGGACAACTGAGGTTTGGAGGAATACGCAGGTTTAAAGAAGAGTCCGTAATTTGCTTTCTAATAATCATAATCTTTTCCTCAAAGAAGTTCATGAATTTATCACTGCTAAAGTGAAAGTCATCCTCTCTTGGGGAATGCTGCTTTTTAGTTAGCTTTGCGACAGTATCAAAAAGGAATTTTGGATTGTTCTTATTTTCCTCAATTAAGTTAGAAAAATAGGATGATCGAGCAGCAGTAAGGGCTCTTCGGTACTGCACGGTACTGTCTTTCCAAGCTAGTCGGAAGACTTCCAGTTTGGTGTGGCGCCATTTCCGTTCCAATTTTCTGGAAGCTTGCTTCAGAGCTCGGGTATTTTCTGTGTACCAGGGAGCTGTTAGGTGGTTAACTGATTTTGTCCTCTGGCGTCCTTGGGTAGGCAGAGGGGAGTCTGGAAGGGCATCAAGGAATCTTTGTGTTGTCTGTGAATTTATAGCACGACTTTTGATGTTCCTTGGTTGGGGTCTGAGCAGATTATTTGTTGCAATTGCAAACGTAATAAAATGGTGGTCCGATAGTCCAGGATTATGAGGAAAAACATTAAGATCCACCACATTTATTCCATGGGACAAAACTAGGTCAGCGTATGACTGTGACAGTGAGTGGGTCCAGAGACATGTTGGACAAAACCCACTGAGTCGATGATGGCTCCAAAGCCTTTTGGAGTGGGTCTGTGGACTTTTCCATGTGAATATTAAAGTCACCAAAGATTAGAATATTATCTGCT